>NC_142981.1:3388030-3691060 GCF_061535395.1 Colias eurytheme | reverse complement strand
AATTAGTTGGAGTGCTATTTCCCGATGAGTAATTTCAACTCGTAATTTTCTTTCTCTAAGCTTTTTCTGTGCCACATAGAATTATTAGTTTTCAGTTTTCACAGTAATAAGCACGTATAAATTTAACAATTAAAGTTTGTGTCCAAAATAATATTCTAAGCTTTAATTTAGCTTTGTTTGACTGTTAGATTCTCGTTTCTGAACCGTCGAACTTCTAGGATTGAACGTGATTGAACTCTGTTGAAGGGTTGCAAATAATGAAGCTAGAGAATTTAGTATAAGAATAGATATAATTTATACATAGGTAGGTACTTACCAGGGGCGTAGCTACCGCCGTATCTGCCGTATCAATTATACGGGGCCCCCACGCCAAGGGGGCCCCCAACGTGCGCTTTTGTGAGAAATCTTTACCCTTCCTAAGGGCCCCCAAACAAATTTTTATACGGGGCCCCGCCAAGGCACGCTACGCTTCTGGTACTTACCTACAATATACCAACATGGAAAATGTTAAAAAAATAATGAAGAGAACCATTATGCGAATCCGATGCGGGTCGCTAGTCGATTTATAAAAATATAGGTACATCGTAGGTATAGGTATATCACAGCTGTATCACAATTACTTACTCATTAAATTTTAATGTAGGTGAGTCATACTGGTGTTCTAACAAAGAGAATTAATTTTTGTGGCGACTTTCACCGAGTGATCCAGCACAAAGAGCTAATAAAACGTTCTTGTTTATTTTTAAGAAATTTCCCACAGTGCGGCACCGACCACGGCTATAAAAACATGGTAATGATGCCAATGGGCACAACGGTTTTTAACCTATAGGTATTTAGTTCAAATACAAGCCTTAAATGTACGGACTTAAATAAATTTATCCATTTTTAAGAGCAAAAGATATTTAGCACTCCTCATTTTTCAGGTTAAAGAAGGTATACCTATTCTTATTTAGCAAAATAAAGGTAACCTGGACATTGACCTAAGAAGGCTAATGATCCTTCGTCACGGCTCCTAAGTTCCATTCAAGCGAAGCTAGACAGACTGATCACGAAAGCACTATCAATATCGTTTATATGTCAGTCTTTGTATTATGTTACCAACATAATGATACATAACGAGTTTACACGACAAAAACTACATTTATATCATCTACATTTATATTCACAAAAAATCGCTTGATGTTTCAATAATATTTTTTTTTGCGGCATTTGTGTTATCTGTTACATAACTAATGAAAATAATTTTGTACAGCCAGGTCAGGTCAATGTTTGCCAAAAGTAAGGATTTTCTTTTTTAGCAAGATTTAAAAGGTACCTAGCATTGCATGTTTTTTGAATACAATACACTTGATTGCCCCTTTTCGCTAGTGAAAGTTTTGAATCTTATCACATAATACATTTTGAATGGTTCCTAACCCGCCTTCGGCTGCGCAATGCGTGATCATCAATTTCGTGTCAGTGGGAACCGTGATGACGAGCGTCGTGTATCTATGGTAATTAATGTAAATCTGCACATTTGTTTCAAATATGGCTTGCTATATATTATGCTTAAACAAAGTACAATTAATACAATACTTACATCACAATGGATTCATATTATCTAACATAGGTACCTGATATTAAAGCTTTCTAAATGGATTTATTAGACTTTAGAGGAAATAAATGTTTAATATTTATGATGAACATAATTAAAATTGGGACAATACCTTTTGTGAGTGTTATAATTTTAACTATATAAACTTTTTTGCACAAATGATAATGCTACAAAATAAGTATGTTTGAATATATTTCAGAGAGTTGTAATTCAGTCGAGACTCGAGAGTACCTGAGTTATCTAAATAAGCGCTATTATACTTAGTTTAAAGTTAAGAATAATATATAGTAAGTTGTATAACCAAAGTTATAAAATAAATATAAATATGCAACATACCGTGACTCGCCATACTAGGAAGGTGGTGTGATCTCGAGGAACAGTCCTGAATGCTGCATCCACAGGAACTCTGGCCTGACCATTTTCTTCATCCTGCGCCACAATATTTGTTATCACCATTTTGTAACACTATTATACAGTACACAAAATAGATTAACTACACATCTAAATTTATTCGTTCAACACACATGCTTATTACTACCGGCGAAATTACTCAAGATCGTGTCATTTGACGGTAGGAGTCGTGAGATAATAATTGACAATAACTTACGAGCGTAACATATTGACATTATAAAATAGCAATATTATTGTGATTATGTTATTTTACCAGATTGTTGTCTAAAGTTCAATTAGAAAATCAATAATTTATCGAGTTTCATAATTTGATCTACTTAGCTATTGATAATAATCATTGTGCTGATGAGATACCATCAGAGTACCTAATTCGATATCAGGATAGTGGGAGGACTAATAATTTTAAATGATACCTAACTCTTTAAAAGTATCAATAAAATATTAAATGGTTTATGTTCATTTGGTGACATTCTAGAATAGGCATCCTTAATACACTTAAGTGAGTAGGTAGGTACTTTGCACTTTGCAGACATAAGCAACGAGAACCTGTAGGTACTATTATTACTTAAATCACTAAAATGTAGTTCACATCATTTAGCATTTTTTCCCACCAGATAGAGAACTATTGTTCTGTGCCTTGAGATTTTTAACTAAATCACAACGGGTCATTTGCTCCGATTTCCTAAAAGAAAACCCATCCTACTATTTCCTTACTAATACATTTTGTTGACTGATACTAATGGTCTCAAATAAAGATTAATTGGAACTATAGCTCACAATAGCCGTTAGCTTACAAAGAATTCAAAGGGTATATATACCATGACCTCCGCATTAATCGTATCTAATAGGTCCAGGGAGTGGCTATATTGCAGAATACTCTAATGTGGAACGCGGAATGACGCCATTCGTTTCATCAAGATACAAAATGTATACGAATTCTGTAGATAATCGCGAACAATGGTGAATAATTATGTCAAATTCTATTCAAAAGATAGGCGTGACGCTCTGATATATCTGTTCCATTATATAAAAATATCTAGGTAGGTACCTACTATTCCGTATTGTATGTTCCGGTACAAGGTTGTTCAAATGATTTAAAAATAACAGAAATAGTTATATGTACACAGAGGTATAACTATATATTATTTGAGTTTATTGGTCCATGGTATTATGATGTAAAAATTACAAGCTTAGGTACTATTAGATATTGACATAGACCTAGACTTCGTGAAATATATATATAAATTATAGATATAAAATCATATCACGTATGTCCGTCTGTTTACATATACGAGTGTCGGAAAGGGCTCGACCAATTCGGAAGAGTCTCTTAATTAATGAGAGGTAGCTAATATGATAAGGAGTAACTGAGGCGCTTTTCATTATTTTGAAAGGCTTAAATTAATCCTACATGAACAATTTCAAAGAGACAAAATACTTGTGTTTTAAAGGATAGTGCGTGAATTTCTGGGAGCTTAAAGTTCACTTGCTTCGTCTGACTTTTGCTGTCAACCAGCGCACATAATATTTTAAGCATTCATCCATATTTACTTTATCTATAATTATGTAAACATACGATGTTTTGTTTACACAAATATTTTTGTTAATAATTTATGTTAATCTATACCTATGGCATAAGTATTATTAATAGACTTCATACTAATTACTTGCTCAGCGCCTATTTCCAGGATATGCATTTTGGCCGCGGTCAGGGAAGACGCGCTTCCATCACCTAAACGCACAATCGTCAAACACAACGCAGTCACTAGCGAAGCACTGAAAGTATCTCAATGCGACCGAACCGTCCATGCACACTTCACAGACTAACCACCGGCGATCGCACGAGAAAAAGAAAATTGTTTCACGCTGACTGCACTTACATATTTTATTAAATAGAGGAATAAATTAAGGCCCGCGAAAGTCTGCCGTGTACGATTGATGGCTGCGGCGATTTTCATCTCACGGTGGCTTCAGTTTTTCAGTTTAATTGTAATTAACAGTAAATAATTATTAATATCTGGAGCAGCTGATGCATAACTTTGATTGCACAGTAGGCTGTTTTTATCTCGAGCTTGATGGATTGTCTCATTAAATTACTTATTTGTGAGCGAGAAGATGTAACTATATTAGTTACTGGGGTGTCTCGTAATTATAGTTACTCGTAATTTGCTAAACAATGTTCTAGATTTTTTAAGTCACGATGATTATCTTTATCTCTACCACTAGACACGATTTGACCAATTTCGTTGCGAGCGAAACAAGTTAGTGTAATAATTACTATCTACTTTAAGATTTATTTTGAAGTTGGTTAATATAATATGATATCTTTATAAAAGATCTAAAGACTCTAAAGTAAAAGTTATTAAACATCATTGAAAGTAAATGAAGAATCTATCGAACCTGATACGCATCCATCGGTGTTGGTTGCAAATTACACTTTCCCTAGCGCCGATCGGTTATCAGGCTCGAGGTTCTCGTGCACATGATGCTGCTTCGCTGTGCCATTCGGACTGCTGCGAAATATTTCGTGAACAATTGGTCTGCCATGTGCCACAGGATGTACGCTCGGACGCGCACTTTGTACCATTTCATACACGTTCACTTTCGTTTGTTGGATACGGGCGATAAAACCATCATGATCTAACACCGAAAAGTGATATCGGATTTCATAACTCAAATTTCAAACGGTGCACGCCAATTTTATATTCGAAACAGAATTTATATCACGCAATAATTCGATTTAATTGGATTCTGTCTCTGAGGTTCTTGGTAATCATTAAAAATAAAAAGTTTTCTCAATGCTACTATATTTCATTTTTTACACATGAAACATACTTACATCCATACTCGTAGGGGCGTAGCTACTGCGGTATCAGCCGTATCAAGAAAATGATTGTATGTATAGATACGCTAAAGATATTTCGTTATTTCAGACGTATGTAAAAAACCGGTCAAGTGCGAGTCTGACCAGCACACCGAGGGCTCCGGAAAAACCTATTTTTTACGATGTTGTAACTTTAAATTTATGCTTTTAGCAATTTTCCCTTTATCTGTGCTATAAAACCTTGCTTCGTACCAAAATTCAAGACCCTATGATCACGGAAAGAATCATGTAGGTTTTGATTCCCTTGCGCATGTCGAAATTTGCAGCACAAACGGGTGTATCTTTTGATTGCGTGGGCTTATAAGTTTGATTGTATCACAGCTACAAGGGACGACTTGAGTATTCAATATAAATTTCAGCTAGATACATCCACGCGTTCCTGAGAAAACCATTTTTCTTGACAGACAGACAGACATATGGACAACAAAGTGATACCTATAAGGGTTCCGTTTTTCCTTGTGAGATACGGAACATGTTTGGAACTCTAATAAATAAAAATAGGTACCTACCAGCTACCAATTTCCTCCGTATTGTCGTTTATAAATAGTCGAAAAAGTATTTACTTTAAAGTTAGCAGATAACCCGGAAGAAAAAACAATAAAATATGTGACAAAGTCATTATTTACGTTTAGTAATTTCGGTCAAATTTAATAATGTACACAGACGATAATAATTCAGATAGGGAATGCGAATTTGATGAATTAAGTCCGGAAGACAGTCCCAATGTTACAAAGAAATCGTTATCCACGGTTGGCTTTAGAAATAATGCAGAAAATCAATGTGCGCGACCGATGGCATTACGGGCTACTCAATCGTTTACAGGAGCAGTTGAAGAGTTGAGATTTTGTGGCAATTTCCAAAGAATGGGTATAGGTAATAATAATTTAACATCGTCACCTAAGACAGCACCAGTATGCCCATGTGGTTGTCTTCTCAAACCCGCAGTCACTGGGCCATTCAGAACTAGAGAAAAATCTACCCTCGCTCTCCACGTCGTTTCGCCCGAAGTTTTAAACCATCACGGATATAACTTTGAACCCAATGAAATAGCTATGTTTTGGAAGAAAGATTGCAGAATGTTTTTATGGAAAGGAAAATCGAAAATCAAAACTATTAACTCTGATAAATAATGATAATAAGGATTAATATCATTGAAAAACCCATCAATATTTTGAAGTAATTTATTAGTTAAATGCAAATAAATATCTATGTATTTAATCAACAATGTGTTTCATTTATTTCCTACCAAATTCGAAAACCTTACATTACTGTAATGTTTGAACAGTATCCAAGGGTTGCTTCTCTACACCAGGCATTGCTGCTTCTTCTGATTCACCACAAGAAAATCGAACGTAGTCAATAATTTCAACTTTGTTTTGCTCCAAAATTTCTAGAACAGTGTATGAAGGATCTAATAAATATTCTTGATAGATCAAACACGTTTCGTCATCAGTATTTTTAGCTTGTTCATCTTTTTCTTTGTTACCGATCTTCAATGGAGCACAACCTACAATATGTTGGCATAATTGTCTCCCGATATCTTCGACGTCATTTGGTTGCTTGTAGGCTAAGAGCGCGCCATATTTTCCCGCTGAATAGTCTCCAGGAACAGCTGGAGCTGGATGAGTGTACGCAGATATTTTTACATCATTGCTGTTTGCTTTCCAACACTCTGCACGCCTGAGCACGGCATTTTCTCCCACTGAACCGATGAAGAGAGCTATAACTTCAGATAGTTTCTTACCATCAATACTAAGGTTCCCCAATTGCTCACTGTCCAGCTCCATCTGAAAATAAAGTACATTATTATTTTTCTGCAAATGTTAAAATCATGATAGCCATAATTAAGTTTCTAGTAATTATTATACTTAGTCGCCTTATAAAAATTCAAAAGTGCTTTCAGAAGGAGTCTAATTAAATAAATGTTTGAGTTTGAGTATAATATCTTGTAGAGCCCACACATTATCATTATGGTTAAAAAAACATTCTCTCCAGTTACGGACGCATTTTTAAATCCGACAAAAATAAGTTTTGTTTCAGTAAGTATAGTTTGTGATGAAATGAAATTGATAAAAATCTCGTAATAGTGAAAAAATGGTATGAACTGTGGATGTGCATGGATATTTGATGCTGTAAAACGATGACACTCGATCTATAGATATGGGGCTCAAACTTGATGATATGGAACTTCATTCAGAATAATTTTTCTACTACTATTTACATAAAAATACCCTCATTATGCAGATAGAGTATTTTAAAATACGGGGAATCTTACAAATAAACACAAAAAAAATATGTATGATCTAATTTACTGATAATACCACATCAATAAGTGTCATATCAAGCATTAATTTATTTTGTCATTCTGCTAACATTGTATTGTAAGTTCTTATGAGAAAACATGCAATGCGCACAATAGCTTATATCTGGTTTGAGAATGCTTCCATAAGCAAATATTTTACATTATTGTACAAATTAACCACACAATAAGTGAAGATATAAAATCGTTAAAAAAAAGCGCATATCTAAGGATAGTTCTAGATGTGGCATTTTCCAGTGTTTCTAAAATAAGTTGAAGATGTTATACAGCAAATACCATATTTTACTTACTTTTGTAATAGGCCCTTTAGCTTGCATGTGTGTGTGGGCGAATTTATAGCAAGCGAGCGTAGCATCTTCCATCATTTTGTGAAACTTTTCGTTTTTAGCCACAAAGTCAGTTTCACAGTTTAGCTCTACGAGCGCTCCGTGGTTCTTGTCAAATTTAACAGCAACCAGCCCTTGTAGTGCTTTCCTTCCGGCTAGTTTTGTTGCTTTTGCCCAACCCATGGCCTGTGCTTGCTCATTCAGCCACGCTTCAGCCTGAAAATTCACAATAGTTTTTAAAGTAAAACTGTCAAACTATAAAATATTTTTTGTAGTTTGTTGATGTAATATTAGCTTTACACAATAAAGTTTGCTCTTTAATCATAATTGATTTGAAAAATAAATGTTGTTCAAATTAAAACTTTTGCATGCAATAAATAAATGAGTTGTATTCCTACTCTCCTGTGTTGTAATTTTGCCTGTACACTATTCTAGTTCTTAGCCCACACATTAGAATGTTGCTTATCTTATACAATGGTTAATATTGTTTATCTTTTATTCATAACTTGATATATTTGCTCTCATTACCTTATCACTATCATTGTTATGCATTTCCAAGGCCTTCTTGCAGTTGGCAATAGTGTATCCTGTTTTCTTCCTTAGTTTAGCCAACAAAGATGATTCTGCGGCTCGGCAACCAAAGCTTGTGTGGAAACTCCTTACTAATTGAAAGATCATCTGCAATAATAAATGAAATTCCATTACTTTTCTGAGAAATTATTTATTTGGCCTTCCATTGTTATGACGTATGTAATTGATAAGATCATTGTTACATGAAGTTTTAAGTTGTAAATGAGTCATTCCTTTTATTTTATTAAATTACATTTAAATTAATCATCATAAGAAGCTTTTCTTAATGATGTAATTTACACATTCACACTCAGTGCTGTTATAAGAGTAGAATGAACACATGATTTTGCAATTACTTAAAAAAGGTATTTAGAGATATTCTTATACTTTGAATTACAAAGTAAACTTTATTCTATGTGGTAAGTATAAAATATTAATAAAAAAGTAAGCATACACATAAGAACACTGTTCAATATCACATTAATCCTACTATCATACAACTAGTAACTTTTCTATACACATCTGTTTACACAATAATTATTGAAATTACAACACAACAACATCAAAACAGCATTCAGTAATTATTTTTTTGAGGATAATACAGCTAGATGATCCACTCATTCAAGCCTTGCTAAAGTAACTATGTTTACATGGCCTGGTTTATGACATCATCACTCCACTCAGTTCAAGGCTATCAAACCATAACACAGAAATTCTGCATACATATAATTAGTAGCTATGTACAGTCTATAAGCTATACATGGCTAGTAGGCTCAGCAAAAGCATTATAAATGTTACCTTAGAATATAATTTAACTGTTTGTTTCATGACAAAAATCAAAACCTATAAATGAAAACAAAGATATTTATAAATTGTATCATCCAGTTATATATAGATTAAGTACTTTTGGTACGGGAGCTATTAACGTTTTAAAAAAAGTCATTTTAGTATAGTTGGGTTTTTGATATACTGTTTCTCTTGCTATTTCGGTTAGAGTCCGCGCTGTCTGGCTGGCGGTAGTGGTTGCGTTTATTAGTGCGCACAGGAAAATATCCGTAATTTAAAGTCATTTATTAACGTGTATTTTTTAATCTTTTGCCTTTAGATAGATCCATCAGACATAAATTTGTTATTGCAAGACGTTTTTTTCGTTGTTAAATAGGTGCCATACGCAAATTTTTATTTCAAAATCATTAAAATGTCGTCGAAATAAGTGAAATTACATCAACATGATTCCGCTTACAAGGTAAATAATAACTTTATTACTTACATTATATTATCCTTTTTTAATACTTATATTGAATAATTAGTAAACTAATATTTTTAATAAGTAGATGGTTTCATATTTATTACACTTTTGGGTATTAATATGAATTTGATGATATTTGGTTTTTATCAAGTTTACATTAACGTCCTATTTGAGGTTCGTTGGGAAAAGGAGGCACCATGGTAGATTGTTACTAAAAAATTGTAAATAGTAAAATGAATATTATACATAGTATATCCTTTACGGGGACTCATGTTGATGGAATTTCACTTATTTCGATGACATTTTAATGATTTTGAAATAAAAAATTGCGTCTGGCACCTATTTAACAACGAAAAAAACGTCTTGCAATAAAAAAATTATGTCTCATGGATCTATCTAAAGGCAAAAGATTAAAAATTACGCGTTAAAAAATGACTTTAAATTAAGGATATTTTCCTGTGCAGATAAGATGCGCACTAATAAACGCAACCACTGCGACCAGCCAGACAGCCCGGACTCTAACCGAAATAGCAAGAGGAACAGTATATCAAAGAACCAACTATACTAAAATGCTCTCTTGTCAACGTTGGTAGCTCCTATACGATTTGATTACCTAGGTACTTGTGTGAAATCTTTATAACTGTCATAAGGTACTAAAACTGGCCGTGTGCAATTTGTATTCTATATTCTAATATTAAAAAGATAGTATACGTTGTCATGGAGAAATCAATAACTTTGCATTGTTATCTACACCTAGTGATCAGTAGATCATAGGAGAGTTGATTTAAATAATATATTTATATTTTATCATAATCAAATGATGTAAAATAAGTGTTATTTAAGAAAATTGAAGTCCAGAATACGAGAGAAGTTTGTATTTTTACCTTTTTATACCGATTAACAAAGTAAGTCGAGTTTCGTGAGGCGCAACAATATTGTTTTAATATTTCTCTTATACAATATTATTGAATTGGAAGCACGTAAATCAATAAATTGCACAAGATTTTGGTTAGAAAATTGAAAAATCCATCATTCTACTGTCTACAACTTCAAATTCTGTCAAACCCAAACTGTCATTGAGTGACAGCTTAAGTTTCGTCGAAAAACTAGTCCGGTGGTGGTACGAAATATTTGAAGTTATTATGGAAATAATATATAAAAGATAAATAAAAAATAAAGCCAATAAAATATGATGCAATTTTACATATAATTTTTTCTTAATTTTGCTATATTGTTCGACAAATAAATTCGAAATTCCCGCCATTGTACGTCAATTGGCGGGAATTTCGAATTAAAAAAATATTAATTATCATTTTTAAACTTTGTAACAAAGTTTCCTCGGATAAAATTGTGTCTAATAATTATAATTTTTGAATAATGCAAAACAACATGCAGTTTTCGATTGCTGTAAAATGTAAAATATTGCTTTTATTTCAATAAGGTGAAATCATGCAAAATAATAAGCCGACTCGGAAGAAAAGTCAACCTGGTCCATCCTCATCAGATGTAAAATTACCTAAAATACCTAGAATTAAAATGCCCGAAGACTTTAAAATACGAACGCAACCGCTGTTTTCGCTTCCGGAAGAAGTGTTAAAATTGCCCCCGGCACGGTCGAAAGCTGCAAAAATTCAAGCATCAAAAGCAGGACCTAGAAAAAGATCTAGCGGTAGGTATACTAGTAGGTCTTGTGAGTATTTCAAAATGGTATAGTTGGAGCTGTTTGGATGTTTATTTTCAGTAATGCAAAGCTTCACAGCCATGAGAAAAGCTCGAGAAGAGTTTAGAGCGAAATTGATGAACTTAATCTGCCAATCGTCGCCCGGGGAAGATGGTGATTCTATCCCCTCTGCTGAGGAGAAGAACATGTTACGATACTATTACTATGTGAGATATGGAATTGATACCATACACGTTGCACCGCTTGATAATAAAATTATTTTACGGTGAGATCAATTTCATTTTTATTTGTAAGCCGTTCTGTTTACTTTGTTTGAATTTTAGTAAAAATGTTGATGCATCTTAAAATCTTTAAATATTTATGAAACTTTTATCTTGATATTATTTTAAAATTTATTTTTGATTAAATTTTTACGTAGAATAAATTCATTTCTGAAGAGTTCGAAACAAAAATCACTGTTTTAGGGTTCATAATTTAATACCAGCAAAACTTAAAAGATGGAAGGAAACTCTCTTTACATGCACAGATGAAATGAGAGAGGACTTCATGATGAGCATGAAAAAAGCCATCGTGGACTTCGTTCTGAAGGATCCTAACACGGTTTGAACACTTTTTTTTGTCTTAAAAAAGTAAATAATTTGGAAAATCCAAAAGTGCACGCCTCATAATTTTTTTTTAATAAATATTTATTAATTATTATTTTTGTTTATTTAATAACAATTAAACCACATCGAATCAGACCCTGAAAAATGAAAGGGTTCTATTCCTGAGCATACTCAAGCGTAAGAGAAAAAAAAAGACTCGATTAGTAAAGTATTTCGGTCGCTATCGTGTTAACAAGAAAAAGGATCCGCACATACAGACACACGGACGTCCAAGACAGAACTTTTTTAAACTGTTTTTTAACTAGTTTAAATAACAAAAATGACATCAAAAATATCATGAACGTTAAAAATAGTGTTTTTTCTTAATATGTGTGTGTATGTATTATCTTACAAGTGCAATGTATGATACATAAAGACATTTTAAGCGCAAAACATCTGATTTTTCAAATCAGATGTTTTGCGCGAAGTGACAGTAGTACCCACCTCAACGCTTCGCTTATGAGGCGTGCAAAACTGAAGCAGATTATTCTCGAATTTTAATTTATGAATAGTTTCGGTTTATTTCTAGGAAGAGTCTTTGGAAGAAGAAGACACACCCCTAAAACAAGAGCTAGCAAAAAAAGATGATGCGTGGAGGAACCGCTATGTGGTCGCCAAGAAGTATGTGAACAAAAACCTGCACAGTGTGAACCCTTGTATTGCACAGGTCTTGCAAATATGGTGGAAGCAGTTCAAGTTAGTATTTATTACTTTTGTGGCAGAAGTTAGTTAGAAAATACATGAATTGTATTTGATTAGTAAGGGTCTTTGATTGTGAAGTCGAAGAATTTTAATATCTTGAATTTGAAGTTGAGAAAATCTATAACGAAAAAGATAATGAAGACATTTATTTCGTGTTTTACCAATGTCTTGCACTTATTACACCTAAATATTTGATTTCACCCCTAAATAAGTCTAGTATTTTGTAATAATTATCTACTTTTAAGCAGACATTACATAGGTATGTAGCACATACTTAAAAAAATTGGGAAAAGATTTCGCAAATGTAGTAATCGTCTGCATCTAAAAATTAAAAATTCCGATTTCGTGTTACCCCACACTGAAGTGATCCTCAATTATATAGCGACCTCCGTCTCATAAGCATGAAGGACATAATGACGACGCACGAGGCGTACGAGCTTCAGGACTTCTGCTTTGTGTGCAAGCGGCATATAGACGCCGCCGGAAATGTGCTAACATTGCAGTGGATACCCACTATACAAGCTGTGTTTTTGCAGGTGACCTGTGAATTGTGATTTATTAAACTAACTTCCCAAACTTGCAAAACTAACTTCCAAAACTAAAAAAAGTGCGTGTGTGCCGAGCACACGTGTCAGAAGTGAAACTTCTTTGGCAAGATTCAAAGATAACAAATTCCGCGCCCTATCAATGCGCCTAAAGAAGTTTCACTTCAAAAATACACTGAAATATGGATCTGTTAAAATTTAATATTATTGTAGGTACTATAGCTGAGCAGCTAATTATAAATTTTATACAAGTAAATCCATTTGTCTTTATCCCATGTTTATTAAAAAATGTACCTACCTATACTTTCGTAAGTGTAAATTGTCCTTGTTCTTTTCGGACTTTCGGTCAACTTGGTTGAACTAAAAATCTTAATCTTATTCGCAAAATATGAACAAATAATAGATATTCTGTTTAATTAATATACTCACTTAGTTAAAAAAAAAGACGGGTTGCACTCCGGGGGTGCCGGCAGAAGTGAAAACTTGATTATTAACGTTGAGCATGTTTGATATCCATCCGTCTTACGCTTTTTCGATCAGGTCACGTGTCCTGACGCGAGTTTAAGATTTTATACCCAACGCCGCTAAAGAAGTTTTCACTTCAAAAATCACTAAACATATTATACTTATTTTTTAGGGTAGCAAAAAGAGACAAATCCCTGAACCAAAACAGGTGTCTAAGATGAAACATTTCTACAACTGCCTTGCTTGCATTATGACTTACAATTTACAAACACTCTGCCTCAAGTCTATGAAAGAGTTTACCGATTACGTCATGGATGTGGGGGTAATACTTCCTTATAAATACTTTATTGTAATAATCGTAATACAATTTTAATAAAAATTGGAATCCTTATAAAATTTCGTTAATTTTTAAAGATCCAAGAGAGCTGCTCGAAATTTTTATACAAGATTTCAGAATTTTCCAGATATTCGGAAAGGAATTCTTTGCCATTCAATTTGATTTATTTTCAGGGCATGAATCAGGGATTCGTTGTTAATTTAGCATTTCAAGATGATGCTATACAATTTGAGCCTTCCTTTAAGCAATTTAGAGATCAGCTTTGTCTTTTGTACGATTTCATAATAGACGCTTGTCGGCAGTCCCCTCGCTTGGAAACTCTGTTGTATCAGGATTACGTGATTACAAGTAGGGTTACATTACGGGTTAGTACACATTTCAAAATAAAATTCGTGTTTGCATTTTATATCACTGGATAATTTCTCTTTGGTTTCAATTTTCAGCCAGTCATAGATAATGATTTAGTTGAAGATTACAAAAAGAAGATAGCAGATTTAATTAATGAGCAGAGAATAGGCCCTGAATTGCGTGTTCAGGATTTTGATGATTACGTCTGCTTACTTAATGGGGAGGTAAGCTCCAGCTTTCTGTATGCGGGTACTATAATATGGAAGTTCGTTTGCTCTCTTTGTTCTTAAATATAATTCATGCCGACAAAAATAATGTTTTCTAACGTACGTAACATGTGTGTTACAGTCAGCAGCAAAAGTAGAGAGCTTCATAAAATCGATACCCGAGAAAACTTTTGAGGAATACTGCGAAGAAGCGGTGAAATTTGTTAACTTGGCGCGGGAAATACCGTCCAAGTTGGAAGGCACGATCACGATCGGCATGTTTCGTATGCAGAGAGGGGATTTGATCACTTCCTTGAAGGGAGCTGCTACAAGATTAGCTAATACTCTGTTGAGAAGAATGACGGAGGATTACCAGAATATGATAAAATCGTTAGCATCCTTATTTTTGAAAATATACGTATAATTATTTTCGCACCTGCTTTCAATCTCGATTAAATACTTATGATTTTACATTATTACAAATTATTTGTACGCCTTAAAATTGTATTACTTAAGAAAACTAGTACATTATTACAACTACTTTCTCTAAAATTTTTATTCAGATAAAAATCAAAAATAAGAGAAAAATATCATAAATTATCCACTCTTCTATACCATATAAATATTTTTCACATCTACCCTCAATTTGTTCAAGCATAAATAAGAAATTATTCACTACAATACCTACTATAGCCCCACTTTATCCCAAATCAACAGCATATACGACGAGTACTCCACCATAGCCACAACCCTTCTAACTCCACCACCCGATACAGCCGCGCTCATGGACCTTATAGCGTATTGCAAGAAAGTAGAGGACATTCTGTTAGACGAAATGGAAGACAAGTTGAGGAATGTACTGCGATACATTATCTTCCTGGGAGACTATACTACGTTCACACCGTTAGAGATGAAGGCGAATAATCAGACTTTCCATTGGTGGGTATAGGTACAAATGGGTTGGAAGTTTGGCCATCTTTTTCTTGGCACTTGTATAAGTTACGTTGTTTTCCTTTGAAATTCTTTCAGAGGTATATATTTCTAATGTTTTCAGCGTTACGATATAATAATAAATTGTTTATTGTATTGTTTGGGTTTACTGTTTTGAATGGGTATAATTTATGATTGTCAGGTATGGAAGAATGCCAGGAGTAACGGAGGAATGTAAAGTGATATGCGACCAAAAGAAGATAGAATATCAAGAGCTATTAAAAGTAAGCTTAAAACTGTTTTCTATATGATTTGTGTGATGTTAGTGGTTTGTTAATATTTTGAACTGAAATAAATTTTAACTTTTACGAATAAAATCGTATATAAATTGATATTTCCGATGTAACTGTTTACATTTGAATGAACAGGTCCGCATCGCCAAGTTTATCGAAGATCTCGATATATTCGAGGAGCAATGCAACGAACTGCAATATTGGGGCGATATCAACGAATTGCCCAAATACGTTACCCGTGCGCGGCGCCTGGATGAAAAGTTAGATTTTTATATATTACCACAATTTCAGGTTAAATTGCATTCTTTCGGAGATTCGTGCAAAAATACATATACCTTGAATTTTTTGGCATTATTTTTTGGGTATTTTATTTTTGTAGCGATTTTTTTTAAAGAGTGAATGCAGTAACATAATAATTATACTTCACAGTTTTAACACAATAATTTTGATGTTAGGTTAGCTAATGCATTGGTAAAGATCGATCAGTTCAACGAAGAGGAAACATCATTTGGTTGGGAAGTGTCGCAGTATCCCAAGAGAAAAGCTGTATACGATAGACTTGTGCCCTTCAAGAAATTATTCGACGCTGGCTATGATTTCCTTGAAAAGTATAATAATTGGATGAAATCCAGGGTAATTTCAATATTTTGAATATAATTTCCATGTAGAGCATATTATTGTGTTTTAAATAAGAAAGTATTCATTTTAAAATAATATTTTATTTAGGTGGGTAGCTACGACCCAGAGGATATTGAAGGCGATGTTGGTTATTATTATAAAATTGTTTACAAATTGGAAAAGTCTTTCCAAGAAAGTCCTGCTACGTTTCAACTTGCTCAATCAGTTCGGTGAGAAATAAAAACTTTATTTCCTTTTTTCGTAAAAAATACTTATTTTGAAACTCTATAAGTTAGTAAATAATAATATTTTTTTATAAATAATTATCTTGCCATTTCTCGGAAAGTTTTATCGATGAGATAGTTCATCATACTGCAATTTATGAAATCGCAAAACAAGAAAACTTTACCTACGTAAAGCCTGTAAGCTCATATTGGTTTTGATACGTAAAAATCTTCTTATATATAAAAATGAATCGCAAAATGTGTTGGTAAGCGCATAACTCGAGAACGGCTGAACCGATTTCGATAATTCTTTTTTTATTATATTCCTTGAAGTACGAGGATGGTTCTTATGCAGAGAAAACGTAAACATGTACCACGGGCGAAGCCGGGGCGGACCGCTAGTGTAAAATAAAATTTTAAACTTCAGGCAGAAAATGGAAGATTTCAAGACTCACATGCCCATAATAAATACTCTCGGTAATCCGGGTATGAAACCTCGCCATTGGGAGAAAGTATCAGAAATTGTTGGCTTTCCTATCGTTGTTGATGAGGAATTGTCACTAGAGAAAGTGATTGATTTCAATCTAGTGGATTATATTGAGAAGTTTGAGAGCATTTCTGAAGCCGCAACTAAAGAAAATAACCTGGAAAAAGCTTTGGATAAGATGATGAAGGAATGGGCGGACCTTAAATTCGATATCCTGCCTTATAAGTCAGTGATTATTCGATTTTTTCTTATTTTTATTTGTATATAATACTATTTGCCAATGAGTTGTTATATTTTAGGGACACTGGCACTTATATTCTGTCGAGTGTGGATGAAATACAGCTTTTGCTGGATGACCATATTGTCAAAACACAGACGATGAAAAACTCACCGTATATAAAACCATTTGAAGAGACTATTATGTAAGCCAACTTAAAGATATCCTTCTTTATTAATATTCGAACATCCCCTAAAATATTTGTTTTTTATTAGTGACTGGGAAGGGAAGTTAGTGTTACTTCAGGAGATATTGGACGAATGGCTGAAAGTTCAAGCTACGTGGATGTACTTGGAGCCTATATTCTCTTCGCCTGATATTCAGCAGCAAATTCCTGAGGAGGGAAGAAGATTCAGTGCTGTTGATAAGGTAATGACAAAAGAAATCGGAATGTTCAATGGGTAATAGAAATTAGCAATAAGAAAATTATGATAACTATCATTTTCATAAGTATTTCATAAGTATGTTAAGATGACTATCATAGTGCACTACAATAATTAATGTAATGTGTAAACTTTTTAAAAATCGGTGCTACTAGCACATTATACATAAAAGTAATGTTATTTTGTTATTTACTTATTGTTTAACCATAATAGATGTGGCGAGAAATTATGAAAGCAGCTTTCACGGAGCCGCGTGTACTTGACGTTATAACCATCGAGAAAATGTTGGACAGACTCAAGAAATCCAATAATCTCTTGGAGATGGTCCAACGTGGTCTCAACGCGTATCTCGAGAAGAAGCGCTTGTACTTCCCGAGATTCTTCTTCTTATCCAATGATGAGCTTCTGGAAATTCTGTCAGAAACAAAAGATCCTATGCGGTAGGTACAGATGTCTATTTTGTATGTAGGAATAGTTATAATAAAAGTCAGTTGATTTTTAAAACAATTCTTTAAAATCATGCTAGTTTCCTACATTTATGAAATCACTTATTTCATTTCTCTTTGCGAGAACATTAAAGCCTTTAAAAGTTGACAAGTGTAGAGAAAGGTACGTTCCAACTTATTGCTATAAATTCGAGCTAAGCTTTTCAAACATAGAGTAAGTACGCTTTAAATGTCAGAGAAGCCTTTCAACTCTAAAATTTACACAAAAGATTACTTTTTCTTTTCTTGCACTGTTGATGGAAGCACTTAGAACTGAAGTTAAAAGTTTATTTTTCATTGAAATTGTATTTAGCGTTCACCTCTGAATAGCTTTTTTTGTAAGAAAATGTAAGACGATATTCACAATAATATCGTAATTCATTTTCATTATAATTGTTCATACATTATGAATAAATGAATGACATTAATGTATGAACAATTATAATGAAAATGTTTTATTGCTATGAAAATAAATACATACAATAAAGACAAGACTTAACAGAAACAGCAAAGGACGGCCTTATCGCTACAGACGCTAACATTATTAATTGTAGGAAGACAAATTTAATGAAATGCAAAAAAATAAATATAAGAAATATGCTCGTAAAAGTTGTTTATTGAAGTATGATTTAATTTTTGTTCTACTTTAATATGTGAAAACATAAACATCGATGATATTATAATTTATAGTGTCCAACCGCACCTCAAGAAGTGTTTCGAGGGCATAGCGAAACTATCGTTTACCGAAGATATGGTGGTGACTCACATGCGTTCCTCCGAGGGAGAGATCGTGGAGCTCACTATCACTATCAATACCGCTGCGGCTAGGGGACAGGTGGGTTTTGAATTATTTGTTGTTTTTTGTAATGAAAATTAAATGTGTGGTAGGATAGGAAAATTGTATGGTTACCTTTTTAATTTTCAATTTATTTTCTCATATTTCTTTAATCCACATTTATTATAATTTTATTATTATCCATCTTCGAAACCGAAATCTTAATGCCATAATATTAAAATTGAAAACGCCCTACACTCTAAATACACCAACTTTTGTTAATTCCTTCCATGCAGATCGCCTATTAACCACATAAAAATGCGTTACCAAATATATTACCATATTTTTTTCAATATATAGCTCTCTAAATATTCAAATGATATAAATTGTTTTCTTTTAACATGTTAAGGTGGAGAAATGGTTGTTAGAGCTGGAGATAGCAATGAAATCGTCTGTACATCACGTAGTGGCGTTATCGTACGATGATTACTTGAAACGGCCAAGGGAGAATTGGGTGTTGATCTGGCCCGGACAGGCTGTGAGTTGTTTCCTTTTTCAATAATACGAGATTTTGTCTTTATTCGAAAATTCGATGTAAAATGCGAAAACTTTACCAATATAATATATAATTTGTATGAAAATTAACATTGAAATTATCGATGTGACGACATTCTTATTGAAATACCAAGGAAGAAAAGATCATTAAAAAACCTATAAAGTAATGATAAATCCACTAATGAGAATGTGCTAATATGACATTTTCCATTAGTGCATTTAGTCCAATAAAACTTAAGACGAATCATATCAAATCAGGTACAATGCATAGCGATGACGTTCTGGACGTCCGAAGTAACGGAAGCCATCCATATCAGCATACCAGCAATGAGGGCTTACTGGGATAAGTGTAACTACCAGATTTCCAAGATTGTCGACTTGGTCAGAGGTGAACTGAGTTTGCAGAACAGGATAACATTGGGTAAGTTATTGTCTCAAACCTTTTAACAGGCATATTTTTCAGGGCTTATTTTTTTGGGTGTACGAAGTAAAAGTAGCGAAGTATCAATAGGTCCATAATAATATTTTCTATTTCAGGTGCTTTAGTAGTGTTGGATGTGCATGCAAGAGATGTGTTAATGGAGCTCATTGAATTCAACGTGCAAACTGATAATGACTTTAATTGGCTATCTCAAATTAGGTATTACTGGGAGGTAAGTCACTTCCTATTGCTTAATTTTAATTTTCTGTGTGATATTTTAAAATTTGACTATAATTCATACAATTTTCTTTATGTGCAATTAGAACAAAGTAAATTTATTTTATAGAACATGTAATTATCATCAATTAAATTTGGCAGGAACAAGAAGAAGACCTAAGTTGGCAGATAGCAACAAGAATGATAAACTCCCAACTCATGTACGGTTATGAATATCTCGGTAATACTGGAAGACTAGTGGTGACGCCACTCACTGATCGGTGCTTTAGGACGCTGTTTGGAGCCTTGCATCTTAATCTTGGTAAGATTTTTTAGAGATGGGTAAAATTGCATGTCCGTAATAAATGTTTTGGGTGCAAAAGTTATTCTGATAGGAATGAATGGGATCTTAGTAGATTTATAAAAGAATAATTATAGAACTAACTGCATAAGTAAAAATGCTATAAGAATATGCTTAAAATGTTTCTAAAGGTGGAGCACCAGAAGGACCAGCTGGTACTGGCAAAACAGAAACTACGAAAGATTTGGCTAAAGCAGTCGCTAAGCAATGTGTCGTGTTCAACTGTTCCGATGGTCTGGATTATATTGCGCTTGGGAAATTCTTCAAGGTACGATTTACAAACGAATCAGATAATTTATGTTTATTGTATAAATCTTTTGTTATATGTTCATTAGTAACTAATAAAGAAAATTAAAAAGCTTTGAATGATTTTATAAAGAAAAAGATTAGATAAAGACACGAGACACAAGACACAAGTTTTGGTACTTTTCTCCAATACACAAACTACCTTTTTTACTCATCTCATTTTTGTGTATCTTTTGACTTGCAATATATTCAGTGTCATTGATGAAATTTGTTGACGTGACAACGTCTTATAATTCGATAGAGCCGGTTGCACGCACGAAAAAACATGACTCATGCGGCGTTACCTTGCTCTGAGGCGTTCCATGTAAGGCTTGAAGTGCAAGCGAGAGCGCGGAACGAGCGACAAAGAAGCACAATCGGACGTTGTCACGTTCAACTATCGTCAGTAAACCGACTTTACAGACAACCAATTTTTTTTTGTTATTTACTCCATCAAACGTAGGTGCATACGCAAATAGATTGCTTGTCGCAGTTTATTTTCCACAATTTAACTTTTCAATCAGGGTCTCGCCTCTTGCGGTGCTTGGTCCTGCTTCGACGAGTTCAACCGCATCGATCTCGAAGTGCTATCAGTAGTGGCGCAACAGATCCTGTCCATACAACGCGGTATTAACTCGGGAGCCACTGAACTGCTGTTTGAAGGGACCCTGCTGCACCTGGACAAGAGCTGTGCGGTGTTTATTACGATGAACCCTGGGTATGCTGGACGGTCGGAACTGCCGGATAATTTGAAGGTTGGTGAATTGTAATTTATTTTTAATATGAAGAGCTAAAATCTTATCAATATTTCATGATGAAATTTAATTCCAAATATGTTTACTTGCTTGAAAGTCGTCGTCTTAATGGATGTCACTTAATGTTCAAATAAATTTTTAGTTACCAAAAACCAGATGGACGATCTTGATAAACGTTTATACAATCATACTAGAAAGGGGATATAGCAATTAATCCAACCTTTTATTTCACAGGCGCTATTCCGCTCAGTGGCCATGATGGTGCCGGATTATGTGTTAATATCTGAAATCGAACTTTACGCCTTTGGCTATTTGAACGCTAAGCCCCTCGCTGTGAAAATCGTCGCTACGTACCGGCTGTGCTCTGAACAATTATCCTCGCAGAGTCATTACGATTATGGTAAATATACCCAGAATAGTAAAATAATTTTAACTGTTTTGAGATTTTCTTCTTTATACTTTTGTCGCATTATGCTATTTTGTTTGTACTTGTTTAATGTTTTCTTATCATCTTTACGGTCAGTTTGTTCTTAATTTATTTAAGTCTATTAGGATCTTACGTCAATTTTTACTTAAATTTACGCAAATACTAATACGCAAAAACGTAAAAATAGGAATGCGTGCAGTAAAATCTGTACTAAGAGCTGCCGGTGCTTTGAAGCTAAGATACCCAGATGAAGACGAAGATGTTATCCTGCTACGGTCAATTAAGGACGTAAATTTGCCCAAGTTCTTGGAACACGACGTGCCATTGTTTATGGTAAGCTTCATTACAATTTTCAGCTAAATAATTTTTAATGTATTCATTTTATAACGTTTTACTTTTCACACATTTTTCTAAAAAAAAATTACGGAAAATATTTAATCCAAGAATTATTATCGGTTATAAAGTAAATGAAACGTATTTAATGAATCTGTTAACGCATTGTTGGCGTATCACATACAAGTAAAACATTCAAAGGCAAGGGTCCAAGCCCCATGTCGAATTCGGTTGTTATTGGGAGCTCTAATGAGGAATTCATCAGTCAGACAAGAGTTTGGAATTGTGCCCAGAGTGTAATAAATTTGCTCTTGGTCGGGGCTTGGACTTGAATTGGGTGCCCTTTAAAATTCAATAATATTATTTAAAATAGTTTGGAAAATCCAAAAGTGCACGCCTCATAATTTTTTTTTAATAAATATTTATTAATTATTATTTTTGTTTATTTAATAACAATTAAACCACATCGAATCAGACCCTGAAAAATGAAAGGGTTCTATTCCTGAGCATACTCAAGCGTAAGAGAAAAAAAAAGACTCGATTAGTAAAGTACTTCGGTCGCTATCGTGTTAACAAGAAAAAGGATCCGCACATACAGACACACGGACGTCCAAGACAGAACTTTTTTAAACTGTTTTTTAACTAGTTTAAATAACAAAAATGACATCAAAAATATCATGAACGTTAAAAATAGTGTTTTTTCTTAATATGTGCGTGTATGTATTATCTTACAAGTGCAATGTATGATACATAAAGACATTTTAAGTTTGAAAAATCAGATGTTTTGCGCGAAGTGACAGTAGTACCCACCTCAACGCTTCGCTTATGAGGCGTGCAATATTCTGTTGTATTCATATATATAACGAATTGTAAGGCAACGATGTCTTTTTCTTATAATTCACTGATTCTTCTATGTTAAGTCTAATAATTATATTATTGCGCTTAAATAATTGCAATGCCTACATCACGTTTCGCACGATATGTAATATTTTTCATTAAAATATTATAATTCTATACTCTTCTTTTTCTGTTCTTGAACGCACTGATCCACTTTTTATCAGTCGTCTAAGGGCCACAGCAGACATGCCACTTCTATCATCGGCATTCGGAGATTGATGTCTGATAATACAGGAGTTATCCTTTCGACAGTAATTGCATTTACAATATGTTCAGTTTTCTAATGCGTATAAACGAGTAAACATTCCAACAGTGATAGCCATAAACATGTT
Source organism: Colias eurytheme (assembly GCF_061535395.1). NCBI lineage: Eukaryota > Metazoa > Arthropoda > Insecta > Lepidoptera > Pieridae > Colias > Colias eurytheme. The sequence goes on along the minus strand of NC_142981.1, from coordinate 3,667,724 downwards.
GAAATTGCTATTTTTGGTTTTATGGCATTCAAATGCTTTATAAATATAAATTTATAAAGAATAGAAAAATAGATGGCGCGCGGTGTGTCCCTTAGACACATAAAACTGAAAGAATAGAATAAATTCGATCGCTCTGGCGGGTCACGAGTGGCTGAGTTGGTCAGGCATCCCGGAATGGCGCGAAAGGATGCGGGTTTGAGTCCCGCCTCGTGATCGAATTTTTTCTATTCTTTATAAATTTATAGCCATAAACATATTCTCAGGGTATAATCGGTGACCTGTTCCCCGGCTTGCCTCTACCACAAGCTGGTTTGCCGCACCTCGTGGCGTGTTTGCGCGAGGTTTGCGGCCCGCTCAACTTGCAGGCTAATGACTTCTTTGTGGAGAAGGTATGTATGATGGAAGGTTGGAGGAGTTGGTAGAAATTAAATGGTACAGCTAGGTTTTGTTATAGCTGAAATTATTTTTGTACCATTGATTTTAAATTCCTTACTCACATGAACGAGATTTGTTCATATAATATTCCTAGGATCCTTACAATATTTTTCTGGCAATTTTAAGTATTTAATTTGAATTTTATTCGCACATTTTCTGATTTCTGTACAATCTGTTAAAATATGTAGGTACTGCAACTATACGAGATGATACTTGTCCGCCACGGGCTGATGTTGGTGGGACTTCCGTTCTCGGGCAAAACAAAATGCTACCACGCGCTCGGACATGCACTGGCTTTAGTGTCTGAAAAGGTAAAATTTTTTTTAATGAGAATAAAGAATCTTTAAACTGAACTGCTCTAAATGTTTTATTTAATTACTGTGGTTTTAATTGAAAGTGCGTTTGATTTTACATAATACATATTATCACTCGATCTTTGACTACATTACAGTTTTCTCTCAGGACTATTTTACCTTAAGAGATAATGATTATACCTTATGTCGGTGCTAGTCCTCTGCCAGAAAATAATGACCTTATTACAGGGTCTAATGGAAGAAAACGCAGTAGAATGGACAGTAATAAACCCCAAGTCGATAACCATGGGCCAGCTGTACGGGCAGTTCGACCCTGTGTCTCACGAGTGGTCGGATGGGATTCTGGCCGTTAGCTATCGCGCTTTTGCTGTTTCTACTAATAATAACAGGTAATATAGTGCTCTATGTCAGTCTAGGTAAGTCAATCGCAGGATTTAATGGAGAACGCAGTAGAATTGACGGTGATAAACCCCCAATTCGATCACGTCAAGCTGTTTGATAATACTTTTTTGGATATCTTTAAATATGGTTCTCTATGTCTTTGGTTTGATCTATGTTGCCTGGCAATATGGAAAATTCATAAGAATAAGTAGAATATTCTGCTTTGTCGTATAATTGTAATATTACAATTCCGTTAGAGCTAGTGAAAAAATGGTACTTATAATCAATCAAATTCAATAAAATTATTATAAAAACTAAAATCCATTAATTTAGACCACTTTACGTTTCACTGGTCTAAAGTTGTGCATTAACCATGTGGCAACTAAACCTAAATAGCGTTTAATTGGATTTTCTTCGTCGTACCTCCCGACAATAGAACTTTCGAACAACAACCATTAAGGCCTAAACGGCTATCCATCTGCTACTTTAAATTGGTTGAATTTTTTTTAAGCTGAAAACTTTATTTCTCAACATTGTCACATGTGTCCACTTCTCCTCTAAATAAACGCTTTTAATTTCTACTTTCATAATTCATCAAGAAATACAAAGTAAAAAGTGTAGCTTTATTTGTATTAACATCCCTGATTGCTGATATAGAAAATTATACTTGGGCTAAATTTGGGCAATATTATAACTTATGCCCAAAATTGTAACTCCCTAGAAAATGGTTAGTCTTCGACGGTCCAGTGGACGCGATCTGGATCGAAAACTTGAATACTGTACTGGATGACAACAAGAAGTTGTGCCTCATGAGTGGTGAGATAATCCAGCTGGCGCCTACCACCAACTTGATGTTCGAGCCGATGGACTTGGAAGCGGCCTCGCCGGCTACGGTAAGATCTTAATAAAGGAATTTTAAAATTTTAAAGCAACATAAAGTAGAGAATATACAAAAAAATGAATGCTCACTTTACGCAAAAATATTGTAATACAGACATTAGACACTAGACACAAAGTTATAAAAATGTTGTGTGGTTTTATGAAACCACGGTAAAAGTGAAACTTAGGCACAAAATTATCGTATTTGTACGATAATGACTCCGAACACTGCTTTATACCTACTCGGCAGCCGACCGTCACGCGACATGCGCTACGCAGACCAAAAAGTTTGAGACGATGTAATAAAAGTTTCACTTTAAAAATTTAGGGCATAATGTCCTAAAAAGAACGCTTGTTTTAGGAAATATCGAACTTTATTAAGTTGCGAATGTTTATGTTAAAGTGAAACTTTTATTACATCGTCTCAAACTTTTTGGTCTGTGTAGCGCATGTCGCGTGACGGTCGAACCGTACGATAATTATCGTACAAATACGATAATTTTGTCATTGTTGTGCCTAAGTTTCACTTTTACCGTGGTTTCATAAAACCACACAACATTTTTTTTATTACATTGACAATTGACAATTCTCTTTAAAACTCTGGTACATTTTAAACTTGTTTTTAAAATATGTTTTTAGCAACTAAACTTTGTCATTTAACGAGTGTTTACTACAAATACGAGAGTCTTCTGACCACCAGGTATCCCGCTGCGGCATGATTTACATGGAGCCCAAAGGTCTCGGCTGGAAGTGCCTGCTGGAGTCGTGGCTGAACACGCTCCCGCGCGCTCTGCACGGCTTCAGCCGCAACGTGGTGCGCGCGCTGTTCACGCGCTTCCTCTCGCCGCTGCTCTGGCTCGTCGAGTACTCGGGGCTGGTGAAGGTGAGTGGGGGGGGGGGGGGATACACACGACACACGATACACATGACACACATGACACACTACACACGATACACATGACACACGATACACATGACACACGATACACATGACACACATGACACTGACACGATACACATGACACACGATACACATGACACACGATACACATGACACACGACACACGATACACATGACACACGATACACATGACACACGACACACGATACACATGACACACGATACACATGACACACATGACACACGACACACGACACACGATACACATGACACACGATACACATGATACACATGACACACGACACACGATACACATGACACACGATACACATGACACACGATACACATGACACACGACACACGATACACATGACACACGATACACGATACACATGACACACGATACACATGACACACATGACACACGACACACGACACACGATACACATGACACACGATACACATGACACACATGACACACGACACACGATACACATGACACACGATACACATGACACACGATACACATGACACACGACACACGATACGACACACGATAAGGGCTCGGCTGGAAAGTGCCTGCTCGAATCGTGGCTGCACACAACAACATACACATTCACGATACCCACGAACTACGTGTTCGTAGTTAAAGAGAACGTACACACTCATAATACACATGAGAACATAGTAGTTAGCAAGCAAGAACAAACTGAGGGTATGTAATAATTGATAGGAACGAAAATACAATACTCATGAACACGTAAGAGTTGAAAAAAAAAACGAACACACTCATGATACACATGAGCACATAGTAGTTGAAAAGAACGGACACACTCATGATACACATGATTTTATAAAATTGAAATGTAAAAGTGCCCTATTCACAAAACTTCAATTTTATTTTGGTATTGATTGCAATACCAAATCCAGTATATTAGGTTCAGTATATTATTATCTATTGATCTATGATATAGGTATTGTATTCCTGATATGTTATTCATTTTCATTCCATAGCAAATGTACGTGACATCTCGGTCGAATTTAGTGGTGGCGTGTATGAATTTATTCGACACATTTATGGATGACTTCAACGATGACAAATATATGGAGCAGATCTCAGATCTCGACGTGCGAGCTCAACTCGAGGTATTTATTTAAATCCTAGCAATTTTAAACCAATATCGAAGTATTTAATATTTTGCATTGTGCTTGATTCATTTCTTATTTTCTTTAAATTATATAAATTAAATATTATTCTTAGGGTGTCTTTTTCTTCTCGTGTATTTGGTCAATTGGAGCCACTTTGGAAGCAAATAGTCGTTTAAAGTTTGATATGATGTTCCGCGGATTGCTCGAAAAGGAATTTCCTGAAAAGGTACTGTTGTTAATTTTACATCTGCTTAAATATACATATTTTTAAATTACATTATTTTATACATTAACTAGCGGTCCGCCCCGGCTTCGCCCGTGGTTCATATGAAAAATAGATGTTGGCCGATTCTCAGACTTACCCGATATGCACAGAAAATTTCATGAAAATCGGTCCACCCGTTTCGGAGGAGTATGCAGACTAACATTGTGACACGAGAATTTTATATATAAGATAAGGCTAGAAAGAGCAATAATTTTTACTAAAACTTTACATTTTAGGTCATAGAAGCGTTGAATTATCCCCGAGAGATACCGAAACCGGAGAAGCAGTACATATTCTCTTTGCCAAAAGAAGGACTTGTATATGATTATCGTTTCATAAAAGAGGTATTTTAGCTAAAAGCTACTAGTTTAAAATATTGAATTTATTTAAGGGCTTGGTCTAGTAGTGCAAACAAATGCATCCTGTCATCCTATATGTAAATAATACAAATGTACTAAGGGAAAATTGCTCCACTTAATTTTTAAAAATTAAATCATTCGTATGCATAATTTAATATTCGTAATAAGTACCAAAAATGACAATTTGAAACAATTTTCGTGAAAATTACACCGGGTGATTTTTTTTTATCAGTACACAAAATTTGCGAATACTTTCTATTGATATCTTAACTACATGTTTATATAACTGATCAACTTTTACAAAGAAATTTGGACGAAATATAAAAAAAAATAAGCTTTCCATACAAAATGCAGAACTCTATACATTTTTTTCGACCTAAGTTTCTTAGTGAAAGTTGTTCAGTTTAACTAATAAAACGGATAAACAAATTTTGTATATAATAAAAAAATGTAATGTTTGTGTTAAATGAAAACAAAAGATATTTATTTCTGACTAGCTTCCGCCCGCGACTCCGTCCGCGCGGATGTCAGTCTTCGCGTCTTCTACAGATTTATTATATTATGTGTAATATATAGATTTATATTGATAAACCTAATAAATCTTTTGCTAGCATTCTGATGCTTTATCGGTTGCACTGGATTTATCTCTTTTTTTTCAATCGCTTGAAATGATATAGGATGGGTCCTTGATGGGCATCGAATGCTGAAGTCTCGAATCAATCAATTCTGACAGTAGGCAATTTATGTAAAATCTTGATAATGGTCCATCATTTTATTTTGCCTAAACGTTACATACTTTTTTATATATTATATTTTTAACGAATTATTCACTCCAGTCCAAACAGCAAATAAGCAGACTTCTGCTTCTGCAACGTTTAGTTGTCCCTGAATTTAGAAAAAATAGTCATGATTCTTATCTATGACAAAAGTGTTATTTTTTGCATTGTATTTCAAATATTAATTTTTTTTTAACCGCATCTTCCGCATTCATGTCTTTTGCCGGAATTAGACATTTAACTTCTACTAGTCCCATTTTCCCTTTTTGATATGGGAGTGTATAAAGTAAATTTTTTAGATATTTCTCGTTATACTTTTAAAAAGTTATTATTAATTCATTAGGTAAAGTAATTAGGATATCAGTTTTAAGTTTTTTGATACCTGCAATAATAACGTCATAATCGCCTGCACATACTTATCGATTACACCCTGTATACAATCCACCATCCACATTCATAATGTTTTCCTGTCCTCCTCTCCTTTACGCTGTTCACCGATACATTTGAAATGAGTAAATCTGCTACCACTGAAGGATGTTTCATTGTGATCAGCAAATTTTCACCACTGTTGTCGATTATTTGTTTTTCATTTTTAATCAGCAATTGGGAATCATCAGTTTTGTTTTTTGCAGATTGGTGATGTACCCTAACAATACGTCGAAAAGGGAAAGCATCAACGTATTATCGTTTTCGTCCTCTTTTTTTATTCTTCGCGTCTCTGTTACTTGTGTTTGTTTAGTTCTCAACACTCACTGAATTTTCTATGTTGTTGTGATCTTCCATTACATCTGCGTTTTGATGATGTGATGACAATCCATTCGTTTTAATATTTGTACTTAGAGTTGGTAGACTAAACTAGAAATGGCGGACTAAATTTGTCAGCGCGTCTGTAAGATCAGAATATAAAACCAACATCCTGTATTTAAGTTACAAAATTAATAATCAAACAACATGCCGCTACGTTGAAAATGACTAGAAGAAAAAATTAAAACACCTCGGATCAATTTTGGAGTAAACAAATCATTTTCCCCGTATGGGGATTTCCCCGGATGAACTTGGGAAGTTCAAGTTCTCAATACAAGTTTATATTATATTTCGTATTTCTCAAACGAAAAATAAACATTTTTGGAACTTCAAAAAAATTATATTATAAGAAAATTTATGAGCTTACTTTAGTTTTAAAGAAATATACATCCCTTTACTGACACCCCGTAAAATAAAGAAATTGTTGCCAATCGCCTTTGCAATCTATTTGGTTTCATTAACTTTATGTTCGAAGATAATTTTTTTTTCTAGTAGTTACACGCGTATTTTTTTCGTTTATTTTCCATATCGAAATCAAATGTTTAAAAATACGAATATTTGCACAAAACTAAGATAAAAATAATCAATTAACAAAAATATTAAATTTAATGAAGTAGAGCAACTTTCACTTCGGTATGAAGGAAAATCGAGCGTAGAGCACACGTCAGAACGCTCCGGCCCAAGGAGCGCGACTGAAGAAATTCGCTAGGATTTTTCCTAATTATTTTAAATATTTTTTTAATATTTAAAGAATTATCAAAATTCAAAAAAAAATTTTTTTAAAGGATTAATACTCATTGGTCTTCAACCAACTCGAATAAATTAATGGAAAAAATAACTTTTAGCAGTATTTATCAATAGATTTTGTAAGGCAAAAAATGGGAAATTTAATGAATTTATAACGTTCTAATTAAGAAAATCATAAGTTTTTCGGCAATTGTGTTCAGCAGTTTTTAATAACGACTATATAAGGATAATAATGCGCTGATCAGATTGTGTAAATTGTAATCGGTTGCAACGTAGTGAGTGCACAAACTTAGCTCGAAATGTCTTTGGGGGTAATAGACTTATCTTGAAGGCCTGATTAAGGTAACATAAAGTAACTTTATAAATGTGAAAAAATTCACGCGCATTGCGTATATAACACTAATTGATAAACAAGAAAAAAAAATTCAGTTTATCATTTCATTAGCCGGGAAAAAAATGTCAAATAACTTGTTGAAAACGCAATTTTGCTAGACTGCAGCCTTAAGTTCAAATCTTTTTGACTTTCGAATATTTCTTAGCCTCATAATCTTATGCAGAAGTCTGATATTAAAAATGGTGCTTACTTATAAACATCAACAATACCAATTACCATAATAATAACGAATTGGAAAGTTATCATCAACAAAAGAAATTTTCAGGGTAAAGGAAAATGGAAGCCGTGGCAAGATGACGTGGTCTCCGCACCTCCCATCAGCAGGGACACTCCACCCAACCAGATCCTGGTGACAACCCTGGACAGTGTGAGATACTTGGCGCTGTTCAAGTTGCTCGTCACTCATCACAAAGCGGTGATGATGGTTGGACCCACTGGGACGGGGAAGTCTTCGTATATTATTGTGAGTGAAACGTGAGGGTTATTAGGTGCTTATTAATGATCAGGATTTAGGCATATTTCATAATATTCCGAGTCTCTGCTTCGAGCTGATGCTTGTCTAATAGGGAATGTGGTGTTAGGTATGGGGCTCATTCTTTATTTTACTTATTTTTCATATTGTGACGAAATATACAATAGTTTTCGAAGTATTTTTGTGTACTAGTGCTATAGAGTACAAAAAATGATAATGTTGCAGGATTTTCTTGTGAAAAGGGTCGACACCAGAGTGTACAAAGCTCTTATAATGGCATTTTCTGCCCAAACCAATTGCAACCAAACCCAAGATATAATCATGGGAAAACTGGACAAGAGAAGAAAAGGTTTGTGTTTATTTATTTTTACCATATTACGTAAGATTTATACGGTACAAGCTTCTTGTATATCTTTTGAAAAATGACACTGACATAGATACGTTAACTCATATTAGTGCCGCTTGTGCGCGGATGAATTTTATTCATGCAATACAGGTGTCACTGCTGTTTGAAAAATTGCTCCGAGGAGCTTAAGGTGCTATTGCTCAAAAATTATTTGGTCATTTTCACATTACTTTTTATTTAACAACGTTGCTTTTATGGTTTTTTTAAATTTTAGATCCAAAATGATTTAGGTTCTTTGCCGAAGTCAGTAACCAATACGAATTGATGAATTTAAGATTGAAATCAGAAATGTAGAGCTTTAGATATTTCATTATTTTAAGAGCATGGAACTATGCATGGATTAAACATTCAGTAAAATAGCGTTCGTCTGGCATATAGTTGTTGTTTTCTGATTTGGTATTAAACACATTTTTACATCTCAGCTCCAAACGGAGCATAGCATTTTTCTTAATTGGATTGTTCTTTGTGACTTTGTGCGTCTTGCTATAAAAAAATGGCATATGCGATGCCCTAAGTCGTGTTCGGCCCCACAATCGGGTGTTACTGCATGGTGTTAATACTAGGATATTTCCGTCTGCTCTCCTCTAACAAATAATATGTGCTGTGTTATGTTTTTTCTGTGAGTTTGTCCGATCACCTCTAACGAATATCGTATTATGCGATGCCCTAAGGCGTGTTCGGTCCCCCGATCGGTTGCCACTGCGTGGTGTTCGTGGACGACGTGAGCATGCCGCAGGCGGAGACGTACGGCGCGCAGCCGCCCATCGAGGTGCTGCGGCAGGGCATCGACCTCGGCCTGTGGTACGACCGCAAGACCAACGTCGCCATGCACCTTATTGACGTGCAGGTACGTGTACCGCACGGATACACACACACGTACACATACACACACTAGCGCTCACTAAACACTGCATCGATGTGTACACAAAACTATCAATTACGCATACACACACTAGCGCTCACTAAACACTGCATCGATGTGCAGTAGCAGCAGTACACAAAACTATCAATTACGCATACACACACTAGCGCTCACTGAACACTGCATCGATGTGCAGTAGCATCAGTACACAAAACTATCAATTACGCATACACACACTAGCGCTCACTAAACACTGCATTGACGTAAGCTGTAGATACGTTTATCTACAGCTTAACGTCAATCTCATACATTCGTAGTCTATTCTATTGAACGCTACGCTAACGGAAAGCCACTTGAATAGGGGGGCTGATATATTATACAGTATATCTACATTACATAGATAGTTATTAGTTTCACTTTGTTCACCTGGAATATTCTCTTAAATTACTTAATTAAAATAATTATTTTATTGTCTATAAGATATTAATGTAGAAGTAAAAGAAACCTTTCTAGAAGTAGTAATTTTTATAAAAATAAAATATTTAAATAATAAAAATAATACATATAAATTTTAAGCTTTTAGCTGTATTTATATCAATTTTTATCAAAAACAACATCATGCAACTTTTGTTCCAGTTTATGTGTGCAATGGGTAAGCCGACGCCCGGCGCGAAGTTGGTGACGCCGCGGTTCTCGCGACACTTTTCGTTCTTCTGCATCGACGAGTTTGACGACGAAACTCTGCAAGTTATCTTCGGCAGAATTATGTTGTGGCATCTTGACACTAGGTTCGATAGTGTACTTTATTATGTACATATAAAATATCGAAACGTTGTAGTCTTTTTTAATAACTCATGAAAGGCTTTCACAGATGTTTTATTTATTGAATTTGTCGCTGCTTGGTTTAGGATGATAAAAAGGAGCGTGTGTACCGAGCACACGTGTAAGAAGTGAAACTTCTTTAGCAAGATTCGAAGATATCAAAATCGTCGCCTTACTCCATGACGTGACGGTATTGCCATGACGCGACCTTCAAATTTTACTCTCAACGCGCCTAAAGAAGTTTCACTTCAAAAAATCTTCTAAAAATCTGAAAAACAAAAATAAAAAAAAATTCGTAGCAGGCAAAACAACTTATTTTATTTAAAATAGTAAGTCTTAATACATAAATTATTTCAGATTTTTTTTAAATATCTTTTTCATAGGGGTTTCTCGAAGGAGTTCGACCCGTGCATCGACGAGATAGTGGCCGGCACACTGGAAGTGTACAAGCAGTGCCGCCTCAACCTGCTGCCGACGCCCTCCAAGTCGCATTACACGTTCAATCTGCGAGATTTCTCCAGAGTCATCCTGGTACGTGCAGTAATAACTTTGTACCGCAAATTACGCGCGATTTGTTTAGATTTTATGCTAATTTGCCGGTTTCTCTCGCGGTTTTCTTTGTAACAATTTAGCTTGCGAGATTTAAACTTGTTATAATTTATGTGCATGTTAACGTGCTTCTTTCAAACTGATGTTGTGAGAACATCTGTGGATTTGTTTCTATTACAGAAAAGAGCTCAGTAAATTATAGTATAGAGCAAAATATTAAAATTTTGATAATTAACTGTGACAATGTGTACTTTTGCTAATAAACAACCAAACGAATCTGAATCATCACAATATGTCTGACTATCCGCTCGTGTAAGATTTACCGAAACTAACAACATGTTACAGGATAGCTTAGTGTTAATATCCAACTCAACAGTATTTACACAAATATTAGGGCATCCCACTCTTATTACCAAGTTACGTTTACTCGTCACATAAGACAAACCATCCTGCTCTCAATACAGAACTACCTATAACTCTAATAAAACTACCTAAGATTTATCTTACCATACAAACGTACAGGGTGTTCTTCTATCCGTGCCAGAAGTGACCCCAGACTTGCAATCCATCAAACGGCTATGGGTACATGAGTGCTTACGCGTGTTCTCTGACCGCCTGGTGGAAGAACGCGATAGGCAATGGCTCGTCACGTGCTTACGAGAAGCTACGAAAAATAACCTGAATGATGACTTTGATAAGATGCTCTCAAGGCTATTGACAAGCCCTAATGAAAAGGTAGGTGAGAGGAGGTGGTATGAAAAGTTGCTTGTTTAAGGTGATTCAGGTGTTGTATAAGACAAGTGTCTGTGGGTACACGAGTGACTGGTGGAAGAGCGCAATAGACAGTGGTTCGCCACGTGTCTACGGAAAGCTACCAAAAACAACCTGAATGATGACTTCGATAAGATGTTGACAAGGCTACTGGTGAATCCCAATGAAAAGGTAGGTGGGAGTAGTGGTAGAAAAAGCTCTTTACGTGTTTACAGGAAGCTACCAAGAATAACTTGAATGATGATTTTTATAAGGTGCTTTCGCGTCTCCTGACGAACCCTATTGAGAAGGTAAGAACAGACAGCTGTAGAGCCGTTCGTTAAGGATGAGGCAGTCATTGCATAGGATGGTATATTGGTATACCACCGGCTTGTATTCGACAAGCGGCTGTGGTAAAATGAAATGTAAATATATTCTACTGATGACTTCAATTGACGGGATGACATTATTTCAAATGACTGGTTTCTTAAAACTGAACTGGTAGATTTATATTGAAAATGATGGGAAAGAGTAGCCCATGGAACAATGGTGAGTTAGTTGTGATTAAAACTTTCAGAACAATCTATCGGTGTTTAATTAATCTCAGAACTTTATGTGCAGCACGATGTAGGACTTTATCTTATAAATCCTAATGTTCAACAGATAACAGATCTGCATCTCCGCAACCTGATATATTGCGATTTCGCCAACCCAAAAGTGGACACGAGATTTTATATGGAAACAACAAATATGGAACACTTGAATTCGACCGTCGACGCTTTCCTCGTCGAGTTCAATAATATGTCCAAAAAGCCTATGAACCTTGTACTTTTCAGGTATGATAAAAGTTCAGTCTGAACATATTATGTTTTCTTGTCTTATTCCTCTGTAATGTCTCAATATAATTTATTTTATATACTACTAGTGATTTTTGCGAGGTAAGGAGAAAAATTTATCACTGTAGGTACATAAAATGTTTCGTTTTTGATGACTATCAAAACAAAAAATAGCAGGAATCGGGATACGTAACATTTAGGATAAATATAATCTGAAATTCCCCTTTGGTGAAAACGAAACAAAAGTTCCGAAACTTTTTTTCAAAAAGCTACAACCGAAACCTCGTCGAATACGTGAGCTGCATAAAGCTAGCCGATCGGTATCGTCAAATAAATAAATCTGTCGATATTTACATAGATTTTCCATTACACTCGCTTGTGTGTTTGTGTTGACGGAATAAAGTGGATGGTGCAATTATTATAGTTGCTGTAAATGTGATTTTATCGCATATAGAATAGGAATATATTTATTTAATGTTATAAGCGTTCTATTTTCTGGTGGTATAAGAGGCAAGTGTAGCATAACTTTTTTTTATCGACTTCAAAAAAAGGAGGGACAGACAGGAGCACATCTAAATAATAGGTAGTAATAAATTGATATCAAATCTTTATTATTTTACACTTTCCATTTTCTGAAGCCTGCTTTTTTTAACGCAGTAATTTTTAGTTTTTCTTTCACTTTTGAGTTTGATGGCTATCTACGCACAATAGGGAAACGCTTGACCACAATCTAGCCCGGTAAGTAAGTAAGTAAGTAATTCCGTACGTCAGGTTCGCGATCGAGCACGTGTCGCGCATATGCCGCGTGCTCACACAGCCGCGGTCGCACGCGCTGCTCGTGGGGCTCGGCGGCTCGGGCAGACAGTCGCTCACACGTCTCGCAGCGCATATCAACGAGTATGATCTGTTTCAGGTGGGTAGACTTGTACTGTATGACGTGTACGGTGTAGCTTGTAACTTGTACGGGTATCATTTGTTCTGCACCTTGCTCATTGTAACATATTATGTACCATAATATACCATATACCCTACACTCTCCAAACATATGCTTTATATCGTGCACCATCATGTAGAATAGAATTTAGAATAGAATTTATTTATTCGCAGTAAAAAAAAACCACATAAAAATACACATGAAAAATATACTCTGTACCTGTACTGTACCATATACTGTTTAGTTGTTTACCATGTAACTCTGCGCTTTATAGTTTTGACATTGGTTTTTTACATGCTACATCATACAGTTCGCTCATCACTCACTATGCATTTTGAATTCCACACCTTTCGCCTTTGATGTAGTAATAATATGTCCAATTTCAGGACTGACATTGATTTGTTGTTTATTAGTTTGGAATCGGAGAGCATTGTTGGTACAAATAAATACCCAATGGAAGATTTATTCATTTAATTTTATCTAGATTGTATTTAGATTTTTATAATTTTTAAAATCTTAAAAATATATCATTATAATCATGCAGGTGGAAATGAGTCGAACATACGGTAAAACAGAATGGAGGGAGGACTTGAAAACGCTCCTTCGGAAATCTAGCACTCCGGACTTACACATGGTGTTCTTGTTTATTGAATCACAGGTGCGCTCGCATGTTTATATTTTTAAAGGATGTGAAAATACAATAGAAAATTATTTTTTCATTTACTTAGTGGAAAATATTATTGAAAACTGTTTTTTTCTAGAGCGATTATGACTGCTTTTTCTAATTAAAATGTCGAATACGTAAAATTATTTTCTTTTTTATTCAGATTAAAGAAGAAGGTTTCTTGGAAGATGTGAACAATATGTTGAATTCAGGTGAAGTACCGAACATATTTGGAGCGGACGAAAAGGCAGAATTGTGCGAAAAAATGAGAGTGGTACGTGTTTGTTATTTTTATGTTATTTAATATAACATTCTTTGTGTTAAAGAAACCAATATATGTCGAAGTAAGACTGCAAATATCTTAGAAAAAGCAGTCACGAGACTGGAAATATGGAGCATTGATAACACAGTTCATTTGGCCCGTAAAATGTGTTCTCGGAAAGAAATATCGCAATATTTTTCAATGAGCAAATATTTTAGCGAGTATTGTGATTGTTAAAATTTAAGCTTTATTTATTCGAGTGAGTTCTGTAGAAATAATACTTAAGAAGTCTCATGTTAAAGTGATTACTCCGTAGATATCATAATACCTATGTTTATTTAATTCTGCGTTCTTTGTTTTGTTTGAAGAATTTTTTTCAAACAAAATTCATTCATATAATAACTTTGTGTAAATATAAATATTAACTAGTTATTACATTATGAATTCAGCTAATTGTGATGTTTTAAAAAAAAAACATTTGTAATAGAATATACATAGTATCCATGTAATTTATGAAACTTCTGGAAAACGAAACGAAGAATTCCTGCTACAAGAATTTTCCCCCGTCGAAAAATCTAGAAGAAATATCCGTTGGCACTACGCGCACTTCGTGTGAATAGTGTGATGTAAGTTTCTATTGACACGAAGTACGCGTACAGTGCCGCCGGGTGCATCACGTACCAAGAAATGGCAAGATATTGAGTTTCAAGACTTTTTGTACTTTTCTGAATGTGAAGTTACTATATTTATGTTTCAAGTTTGATTATGAAATATTATTATTAAGTACATTTTTTAAAGAAAATTAACATTCGGAGAATCGTTTGTATTCTGAAAGATGTTAGATTTTTATTAAACCTTCCTGAAATAAAGCTTTGTGGCGTTGCTGTACGATTCTGCAAATAAAGCCGATATTGCATATGTTTGTTTAAATGAAAAACAGTAGTAGTAACACACGTATGACCCGAACAACAATACACCTCTGACGCGAATAACAGTACACGTCAGACGCAAACAACAGTACACCTCTAACGCGAACATTACTACAAATCTGTCATGAATAACACTACGCATCTGACATAAACATCACTACACGTCTCACATGAACAACACTACACATCTCACATGAACAAAACTACACACCTCACATGAACAACACTACACGTCTGACGTGAACAACGATACACGTCTAACATGAACGTCACGTCACGTCAGACGTGTGACGTGATACACGTTATACACGTCTGACGTGAACACATATATTAACAAACCGTTTGAGTTGGAGTGTATCCCATCAGATAGACCGGCAGCGCGACAAGTCGCTGCAGACGGACGGCAGCCCGACGGCGCTGTACGCCTACTTTGTGTCGATCGTGCGCGACCAGCTGCACATCGTGCTGGCCATGTCGCCCGCCGGCACCTCGCTGCGCACGCGCATCCGCAAGTTCCCCTCGCTGGTCAACTGCTGCACCATCGACTGGTTCCAGGTGACGAATATATTTTTTTTGGCATTTCAACACTTTTATATTACAAAACGTTATACCATTAAATTTCCAATAATACATTCTGTTAGCTTTCTAGCATTGAATATCGTACATAAGTACTAATGCTAAAACTAGAAACGTTTTTCTTACCGCTTCAGATATGCATTGCAGATGCTTGATAATTTAACAATTGCTCTTATGTGAATTAATGTGACGTAGACGTCTGAAATTCATTTAATCGAAAAAAGCATCATTTTTAGGAATGGCCTCCAGACGCATTGCTCGCAGTGGCCACCCGTTTCTTGAAAGACGTAGAACTGACTGACCTCGAGCGAGAAACTGCCATCAAGCTCTGCCAGATATTCCACACGGATACACAAGAGCTTACGAGAGAGTTTTTGTTGAGATTGAAACGATACAACTACGTCACGCCCACGGCGTACTTGGAACTCATTAATATGTTCAAATCGCTGCTGGGGAAGAAGAGGACGTGAGTTTTTGTTATTTTTGTACTGTACCATTTACATTTTAGACGTTGGTTGGATGTTCCAATGAGGAAATAACTGTTGGCTTGTATTTGAGTTTTGAGTTGCGACTTGACCTTTGACAATTTATTTCAAATACAGCATTTCCTAATATCGTTTTTTTTTTCGGTTTAAATACAAATTATTCTTATGAACTCTCAATAGTCTGAAAACTGTTCATTGTTTATATTTTCATGTTCACAGAGAATTACTAACAGGCGAAAAGCGCTACATCACTGGTCTGGATCAATTAGCAATAGCTGCAAAATCGGTAGCCGCTTTACAACAAGCGCTGGAAGTGCTGCAGCCGAAATTAGCAGCTGGAGCAGCAGCGGTCGCTGAAACAACTGCTAAAGTGGAGAAGGAGAAGGAAGGAGTCGCTTTGGTTGAAGCTGAAGTGCTGATGGATCAAGCTGCTGCTGAGGAACAGGTAAAACATTGAGCTTTCATCAATTAGGACTGTAATATAACTTGTTATACTCTATTATGAGGTAAAGATTTTAAAGTCGATAATAAAAAGCGAAAATTGCAATAATTTTGGAATTGTTTGTATTTTCTCTGAAAAAAAAAAACTCATTCTTAAGTTTTAATTACATCTGTGTATTATTTATTTCATTATAATTCAGTCAGACAATAATTGGCTTTCTGCTTCAAATAAAGGTTTTTGACACAACATTTTTTCACGTAATACTAATATTGTGTCAACTTAAAAAGAAAATTATTTAACATTAAAACTTGACTCATCACCAACTTTAACAATAACTACGTGTTCAGGCCCGCGAAGCGCAAGGCATAAAGGACGAGTGTGACGCTGACCTAGCGGAGGCAATGCCGATCCTGAACAGTGCACTCGCAGCACTCGATACGCTAACTCCACAAGACATCACTTTCATCAAGACGATGAAGAGCCCGCCGAGAGGCATCAAACTGGTGATGGAAGCCATTTGTATACTCAAGGTATGATACCTACAGCTTTCAGAAGGAAAATGGGAATTAAAAATGAGGTAGGTAGGTAAAGAGACGTGTGTGAAGGGGGCCTATCGGAAGCAATGCTGATCTTGACAGTACTCGAAGCGCTCAACTCGCCGCCGCTGTAAGATATCACTTTCATAAAGACAGTAGTTTCGATCGAAAATTGATAGATTATAGAATACCTATAAAAACGAATAAAGCCAATAAATAGGTGATACTATTCTGATAGAAAAGAACAAAATATAAATTTATGATAACTAAGCTAACCTAAAAACTTTTTTTTCAATGCTATCTCACGTAGGATGATCCGGTAAGTTCGTCAATAATATTATGATCATTCACAATCAATAAACTCTGATGCTAGTTAGTACTTATTTCATAGGAAGTGAAACCGGACAAAATACCAAATCCGTCCGGCGTGGGTACAATAGAAGACTATTGGGGGCCATCAAAGAAACTGCTCAATGATATACGATTTCTGGAATCTCTACAAAACTATGATAAGGACAATATTCCTCCACCAGTCATGAAGAAGCTAATGGCCACTGTGATGCAAGACGATGGCTTTGTGCCAGAGAAAATCAGAGCCGTGTCTGTAGCTGCTGAGGGTAAGTTTATTGATGATTACAATCTATATTTCGTAAAAATTGATCATGCTATGTTAGGACTTAGGAATAAGATTTTTTTTTCAAGTGGAGAAATCTTGCCTCGATACCCAAGGCTCGCGAAAATTTTTCCACTTGAAAAAAAGGGCTAATTATAATCATGTTTGTGAAACTACTAATTGAGTTACATATTTGCATTTAACGATCAGACAGAGTCATCACGACAGATTTGCATTTAAATTTTTCGTCGTGATAGTAACGTAATATGTTTATTTTTATTTTATTAATATCTTGACCTGACCTGACGTAATATGTCGTGAGCCGTGACCTGACCTTACGTAATATGTCGTGACCCGACCTGACTTGACATGCTGTGTCGTGATGTGCTGTGTCATGACGTGTCATGTCGTGACATGCTGTGTCGTGACGTGTTGTGTCGTGACGTGCTGTGTCGTGACGTGCTGTGTCGTGACGTGTTGAGTCGTGTCGTGTCATGACATAGCGTAACATAATATGATGTATGATGGCAATGACACATCACCAGGTATGTGCAAGTGGGTGATAGCGATGACGAAGTACGACAAGGTGGCGAAGGTGGTGGCGCCGAAGAAGCAGCGGCTCGCGGCCGCGCAGGCCGTGTACGATAAGGCGATGGCGGCGCTGGCGGTCAAACAGGCGCAGTTGAGGGAGGTATGGTGTCATGATGTGATGATGTGATGATAGTGTTTCAGGTGTAGGTGCTACTATACAATGCATCCGCTTCATTCGAAATCTAAAAGTAGCAGATTATTTAAATTTATTAAAATGCCTCACTTGAGAACCTTACAAAATATATTATTTAGGAAGAACTGGGTAAAATTATTTTGTTAAAAAAATGGTTGTCATAGAATCAATATTGGAGACTGATTTTCGTGCATTGAACTTCTGTTGGTATACTAAATACAAATGAATAATCATAAATGTGCAATTAAATGATTTAAATGTTCATGAGAAAAATGTAATTATATCGTTAATTGAACTCCTCTTAAAAAGGTACAAGATAAATTAGCTAAACTAGAAGAAGCGCTATCCGAGCAAAGTCGACAGCAAAAGATGTTAGACGACGAAGTAATGGACTGTAGCAACAAACTGAAACGAGCTGAAATGCTCATATCTGGTCTTGGTGGGGAGAAAACTAGATGGACACAAATCGCCAAAAATCTACGTGATACATATAATTCACTTACAGGTGATATAGAATAGCCATGAAAAATATTTGTTTTTGAGCGAACAAAGGTGATTGATAAATTTTTTGTTGTAGGTGATATATTAATTGCCGCTGGTGTTATAGCGTATTTGGGACCATTTACTGCCGCCTTTAGACATGAGCAGGTAATGTATTTTGTAATTGATTTGTAATATGATTAAAACTACACAATTGATTCATTTTTATAAATTAGTGGTCTATACTTGATATTAGCTACGACTTCATTCCGGAAATTAATATCTTTCCCAGTAATAATATGATTTCAATGCTCAATTCAATTCTTGATTAACATGCACATATAATCAAAATTGAACATGCATTATGTTATTCCTCGTATTAATCGAAGATATCCATAGAATTCTAGTTTGTAAAGCAAGATATCTGCTTAGATTGAATCTCGAGTTGGACTGCATGTCCGGGAATACTAACGTATAATTTGATTCATATCTATTCAACGTCTGAAAGCGTTCAGCGTCTCGGATATAATTCGTTACAGCTGAGTTGCTGAATTTAACTGATGTGAATCATACCAATAGAGTACTCTGCTTGGAAATACAATTTATTACTCATTGCTTCAATTGTGAATTTAGAGCTAAAATATCATGTATAAAAAATATCATGCACTGCGACCGATTTGTCTTCATTATTTAAATTAAAAAAAATAACTAAATGTTTAGATCATAAAATTTTTTTTCGTGTATCGAAATTTTCAATAAAGATGTCGTCCTTGTCCTTATTATTGTTATTTATCCCATAATTATTTGCCCAAAAGGTAAGTAAATGGGCCCGCGCGTGCCACGAGTGCGGTATTGTGTGCACGCTCAACTTCAGCCTCATCAAGGTGCTGGGCGAGCCCGTCACCATACAGCAGTGGAATATAGATGGACTGCCCTCCGATGACTTTAGTGTGGAGAGCGCTATTATCATCATGTTAGTGGGTTTTATTGACCTTTTTAATAGTTGTATTAGCTGTACCCCGCGAACAAAACCTAATAATGTACTTTTCGTATTTCAAAACTTTAGTGGTTTAAAAAAGGTTCGACCTGCCCCTATTTGATCCTGCCTATGTTTAGATGTGAAAGTATAGTAGATGAAAGACATACATTAAAATTATTAATTACTAGATTCCCGCCCGCGGCTTCGCCCGCGTTTTCAAAGGAAAACCCGCATAGTTCCCGTTCCCGTGGGATTTACGGGATAAAACCTATCCTATGTGTTAATCCAAGTTACCCTCTATATGTGTGCTTAATTTCATTGTAATCGGTTCAGTAGTTTTTACGTGAAAAAGTAACAAACATCCATACATCCATACATCCATACTTACAAACTTTCGCCTTTATAATAGTATAAGATAAGATAAGATAGCATGCATGACAATAAATAACTTCTAATATATTTTGAATAAACTGTATTTTTTATGCTAGCATAATATGAAAAATTTTGAAGATCAATATTCACTTGTACGGTACGGTGAACAGTACCGTACAAGTTACAACATAACCGATGTTAATCTACTGATGGAAGAAAAATTTCAATATTGTCGTTATTAGTTTTTCTTTTATTAGGTATATCTCATATAACGTCCCAAGTTTAATCATATTATTTTCTTTCAATACTCATACAATTTAATGGAAATACCGTTGACTCGGTCTCGAACTCTTGACCTATAGAACCCCATTGAAACTTTAATCGAGGCCTTCAATATCAGAAATCCACGGCTAGATATATTCCATTAGCGGAAGATTGTTTATTGTTCTAAATAGAAATCTATTTCAGAATATCTAGGTTTAAAATAAGTCCTAACATAATAAAACATAAGCATAATATTGTGATGGTAATCTATTCCAGTCCCGAATTAATGCGCATTCATGAGCTAAAAGCTAGTTACTGGGTCGGTGAACAAAATATTGTTTATGAATGTGGATTTTCTAAATGATATCTCTTCTATTATAAGCGTAGGCAAAATCTAATATAAAACAAAAAATAATCATGTTTACTAATTGTCCGGCTAGGTATGCAATTGCATTAGTCTAATGTGTATATTACTTCATTACTTTATCCCGTCTGCAATTGCAAACTTTTACAAATTGCATTTATAATCTTGGCAAATTATCAAAATTATATTTTGATCTTACCTATTGAAAAAATTTAAAACTTTAAGGAATGCTCGTCGCTGGCCTCTCATGATTGATCCACAAGGACAGGCAAACAGATGGATTAAAAATATGGAGAAGCCTAACAACTTGTGTGTTGTAAGAATGACTCAAGCAGACTTGGGACGAGTGCTGGAAAATGCTGTCCAGTTTGGACAACCGGTATTTTAAATTATATTACTTTATTATTAGAATGCAGTTTGGCTTGGTACTAAAATTCGTTATTGTTTTCAAGGTGTTATTGGAGAATGTTCTAGAGGAACTGGATCCAATGTTGGAACCCTTGCTACAGCAGCAAACATTCCGACAGGGAGGTGCACTGTGTATTAAAATTGGGGACACGATTGTTGAATATAGCAAAGAATTTAAGTATGTATCGAAAATAACAATTTTATTATTATCCTATCTGAACTCCTGACCTTGTCTGGTTTAGAGGAGACTTATTTCGGGCGATCTAGCTTTAGAGAACAAGTAAAGGCACTATATTGATTTAAAACAGCACAAACGTTTTGAATACATCAGATTGGAGCTTGAGTAAATATAAATTGTTATAAATTTTTAATTTGTTTTGTCATAGAAAAGAGCTTTCAATTCAGTAATTAATCAAGTCGATAAAATTTAATTTCAAATACCCAGGCTCTACATCAGCACGAAGCTAGCTAATCCTCACTACTTGCCCGAGGTTGGCGTGCGAGTGACTCTAGTGAACTTCATGCTAGCTAAGGATGGTTTACAAGCACAGTTACTGGCGCGAGTAGTAGCTCGTGAGAGGCCAGATCTCCAACAAGCGAAAGCAGACCTTACCACACAAGGGGCAGAACATAGAAGATTGCTACAGGAGATTGAGAAGAAGATTCTAAATGTACTGTCCACGTCGGAGCACTTGTTGGAAGATGAAGAGGCTGTACAGGTTAGTGAAACTCTTGCAGGGGACATGTAGTTGTCGGATCCGGCTCGAAGGACCAATGGATTTGTTAAGATATATATTAAAAATGTATTTTCTTAATTGTTTCTATGTCTATAAAATGACTATAGTGTCGGTGGCTATTATCTGTGATGTTTTAAAATAACTAATTATAGTTTTATTGAGCGAAATAATAATGCGTTGTTCTTTAAAAATTCGAAACATTTAAAACTTTTTATATTTTGACTACTTTTATTTCATAAAAAAGAACGAAAAAGTTCAATCAATACAGACAGGTTCTTTACATTGTATTTTGTAATTAAATATTTTATTGAATGCATAAAAATACACATAACAAATAAATATTAACAGTAGTAATTCAACAAATTTCCATTGAACAGATTCTAAACTCGGCGAAGGACACGTCGAACGAAATCAAAGAGAAGCAAGAGGTTGCGATGATTACGGAGAAGGCGATCGATACGGCGCGAGACGATTACGTGCCCATCGCTGTGCATTCCACCAATCTGTTCTTCCTTATAGGTTGCTACATTATAATAGTTTATATGTATTATATTTAATAGATACTCTGTATGCTTGTTTTTACCCGACTACAGCAAAGCAAAAGGAGGGTTATGATTGTTTGTGTTTTTCTCAAATAATGACATTCTATATGCCTCATTCAAATTCGTTGCTTTGCTATACAAAAGTTTTCTTTAAGTCCCACCATTACAATTACTTCTTTAATAACAACCCTTATTTCAATGATATGTGAGAACTAAAATATTTCCTATCACCACAGCCTCCCTATCGAACATCGACCCCATGTACCAATATTCGCTGGGTTGGTTCGAGGGGTTGTTCACCAGTTCCATTGACAATACAGAAAAGGTGGAAGAAATTCCCGAACGGTTGGCTATACTGCGGGCGCACTTTACGTATTCGCTATATGCTAATATCTGCAGGAGTTTGTTCGAAAAGGTGTGAGGGTAGTTGTAGATTCAGAAAAGTGCTTAAGAAAAATATTTGTATTTGGAAGATTTTGGTACCTAGTCTTGCACTTTGTTTAATGAATTTTGCTATTATTGACTATTGCATAACAATGATGAATAATTATTATAATAATTGCATGGTGACTTTCATTGATTCTCTTCACTACTCGAGTAGCTCCTCAGAAAAAATAAACTGCTAGTATTCATTTGCAGCCATTCATTATATTCCGACAAACTTGTTCCCTAATCCCTTCACAAAAGACTTCAACTAACTCAACATAAAACAACAAATAGAAAAAAGAACAGCCACGTTAATCACAATGTATTTGACACAACAGGACAAGATAGTATTCTCTCTCCTGTTAACGATCACGATAATGGTGGCCGAAGGGCGTCTAGAGCGCAGCAACGTGATGTTCCTATTGAGTGGAGCGCAACCGCGGCACGTGCGACCCAACCCTGTTTCCTTTCTCAGTCCACAGGCCTGGGGGGATTTTAACTCGTGAGTATAGGAGAGGGCAAGTATAAGGGTCGAGAAAATGGTGAATGTTGGATAGAGATAAGAAAACAGGAATAAAGAGATAGGAAGAGAAAGAGTTAAGATGGAAATAGGGTTAGAGGTTCATGGCAAGGATGAAAAATAGGGTGAAACAATGAGAGGATGATGATGATGAAGCGATGAATAAGTGTGTACATGTGTGGCTGTCTGGTAACCGTAGAATCGTTTAAAAGAAACTCGTGAAAATGCATTAATTCAAATTCATGTTTTCAAAGATCAAAGTGAAGTCTTATTCAGTTAGGAATTCGGTTGAAATAATTAAGTTTACGTAATCACTTATTTTTAGTGGTAATTTAAATTAATAAAGTTTGATATAGGCAATAAAGGTTAATATCGTTATTTTTCTTCAATCTTATTCAGATATATATAGATATAAGCATTTCCTGTAATTTTGGCGTTTTCAAATAGTTAATACTTAATATATATTTTATTCTATATATTCCTATAGAAAAGCACAAATCTTTAATCCTTCCCCCCGGACCGCTACGCGAAGTAGACGTGCTTAAATAATCAGTGCCAGTTTTTATTAAAAATTATTTAAAATAGTAATTCATAAAATCTAAAGTAAAAAATAGGAGTGCATAAGTTTATAGGAGTTCTTTCTGTGCTAAGTGAACGATCTCTTCTTCGTCTGAACGCCTGGTACGTGGTCCCTCCCACTTGTTCAGCTCCGCCTCGTGCTCCGCCCAATTGTTACCTGCGCGCGCGCCGCCCTCAACGATACCCAACCAATCGCATCCGCCCCGCTGGTTGACGGCTTACCACTGGTGAGTGGAATCCACGAATAACTTACATTGAATCCTGTGCGCCTAGTACCGGTGAACTAACTTACCTCATCTGCTCGGATTACTTGTTTTCGATTTATCTAAATTATCGTTAACATGCAACGTACTCCGCCTAAGACAACAGAGGGCGCTGCGACCATAACGCCTGTTCCTCGATCTAAGCGACAGCGTCCTAGTAATTCTCCAGTGCAGCATCTCGATAAACAAGACGAAATGATGTCTATGATTGCGCAAGTTCTCGCTGAAATTTCTGAAATACGAAAAACTAACGTTGAATTGAAAACCTCTCTGGAATTTGTATCACGCCAATACGACGACTTAACCATTAAAATTAAAACTTTAGAAAATGAACATAAATCGGATCGCGCATACATAAAATCTCTTGAATCTAAACTCGAAGGGTTGCAGCGTAACACCCGCTTAGCTTGCGTAGAGATACGTAATGTGCCGACAAATGAAAAGGAGAGCAAAACTGACCTACTCCATATGGTGCAGTGTCTCAATACCAACATTAAATGTAAAATAGATCCAAGTCAAATTCGCGATGTTTATCGCTCAAAAAGCAAATCTGGAACGAAGCCAATTATCCTCGAGTTCACCACTGTACTTAACCGAGATCAATTTCTAATGTCAGTGAAAAAATACAACAAGAACAATAGTAGTGACAGGATAAACTCATCACTTTTTGGATTAAAGGGACCTAAAACACAAGTATATATATCAGAAAGTTTAATTCCGCAAACAAAAAGGCTATTTATGAGAACCAAGGATATATCCAAACAAAAAAACTTTAAATACTGTTGGACCTCGCATGGATATATTTACATAAGAAAAAATGATGGTAGCCCCCTCATTAGAATAAACACAGAAGAAGATTTGCTCAAGATAAATAAAGATTGACTATATTTAGATAGAATGCGTAATTTCATAAGACTATTTCATAAATATAACTTTGTATCAGAGTCTACGTGTATATACCGCGAATCCATTAGAATTATATTATTATTACTTTTTTATCTATACAAAATGTTAAAATTTAAATTTTATAAATCGTTTTTTGCTTGTATTAATGTTTATAAAAAAAAATATTTAAATTTAATTGAATATTTAATGGTAATACGCTTGAATATTGTTTGCTTGTATTTAAATGTAATCTGTTTCTTCTATAAAATGTTAAACATTAACACTATATCCTACACATATTATTATACTTTATACTACTCATTAAAACACTACACATTTGTCAAAGCTCCAACAAACATTCAAACACAAAAGTGTGGTCTGCTTTCAATATACTTTTCAATTAATAAGATTTTATTGAAGCCAAGTTTCTGTGTTGATATTATATCAAATAGATTTTTGTCACGTTCTTTGCCATTTATCCTAAGTAATTTATACTTTGTTAATTTATACTACTTTTTTGAGTCTGCGTCTTGTTCAATGTTTTTGGGCCGGAAAACCACAAATGAAAACCAAGTCTTGTTAGTGAGACGAATACTTTCCCTTTTAAAAATTTAATATGGCCACTCACACAAACGAACTTAATCTAGATTTAGATAACTTTACTGTCTCTAATGCAACGATATGTAACACCGAAAGGGTTCGTGATATTGTCAAAATGGACACATGCAAACTCTCTATTCTGACACAAAATATTCGAAGTATATCAAAAAATTTGTCTCAATTTGAATTATTTCTGGACCAAATTAATATTGATATTGACATAATCGTACTCACGGAATGTTGGTTGAAACAGCTGCCAAGTATACCATCGCTATCTGGATATAATTCTTATGCCACTAAACATTGTCCATCACAAAATGAAGGTGTTGTTGTTTACATACGTAATACGTTAACTGGAGCCACTGTTTCCGAAAGCATATTACATAATGCTAACAGTTTGGTTATTAAATTAAACAAATGCACAGCAATAATCGCCATATACCGGTCACCAGCGATCCGTTTAATTGATAAATTTTTGGAATCACTTAGTAATCTGTTATCTTCCCTAACATCGTTTGGGAATATAGTTATTATTGGTGACATAAACATTAATATAGCCCAGACTAGCGCCGATCCCAGGATGGATGATTACTTAAATACCATGGCTATCCATGGGCTGTTACCTGCTCATAGGTTTGCTACTCGGGCCAACAACTCGCTCGATCATGTCTTAATAAAATCTCAACTGCCTTGTAATACGGTAGTTATTAACTCTTCGGTTACAGATCACGCTGCTGTTTTATTGTGGATGAAAAAACTAAAAATTAACAAAACCAAGGCTGTAACTGTCACCAAGATAGATTATGATAATGTTTTGGATCAAATTAAATCAACAAACTTTAGTGATATCCTTCAGTTAACAGATGTAAATATTGCCTCTGAATCGCTCACCAGATTTTTGCAAAATGTAATCCAAAGCAATGTGATATACAAAGTAATCTCCAGAAATTTTGTACCTAGAAAACCATGGATTACACCAGGACTCTTGCGTTGCATAAGAACTAGAGATAGAATGCATTTGAAATTAAAGAAACAACCTAGTAATCTATCTCTTCAAATAATATACTGTCGCTACCGAAATTTTTGTGGTAATGTTTTAAAAAAAGTAAAGCATGCATATGAAAAAGCTGAATTGGGTAAATGTAAGAAGAACAACAGGCAAACTTGGAAGCTAATAAAGGAATTCACAAATATGACAACATCGAAAACTGACAACTTGGAACTCTTAAGGCATAATCTAAATATTAATGACATAAATAATTTTTTTGTTAACGTTGGTAGAAACATGGCGGAAAATATCTTAAAGGATGTAAACGTAAAAGTAGATGACCCACAGTGTACTAATAACTCACAAACGCCCCGCTGTTCTATGGGTCTAAGGGAGACCGACATATATGAATTAAGTGATATATTAAATAGCTTAAAAACAGAATGTGCTACAGGCTATGATAACATACCGTCTAAAATCTTCAAACTTTGCAAAGAATCTCTTATGCCAGTCCTTGTTCATATATGTAATCTCTCCTTGCGTTCTGGAGTTTTTCCTGAATTATTCAAAATCGCCCTTATTCATCCGATTCATAAAGCTGGAGACTTAGATCGAATTAACAATTACCGCCCAATATCTATCTTACCAACAATGTCAAAAATCTTAGAAAAAATTATTTTTACTCGGCTTTCCAGTTTTCTTCACAAAACTAAATTCTTCTCAAACCAACAGTATGGTTTTCTTAGGGGTAAGTCAACAAATGATGCTGTAAATGACTTAACTAGCCACATTATCGGTAATCTTGATAGCAAAAAATACTGTATTGGTATATTTTTGGACTTGGCTAAGGCCTTTGACACCGTGTCCATACCGATACTCCTGAAGAAACTGGAAAGTGCTGGTATCAGAGGATTGGCACTACAACTATTAAAAAGTTACCTTACGAACAGAAAGCAGGTTGTCAAAATTGGAAATATAACTAGTTCTGAATGTGCGATTACATATGGTGTTCCCCAGGGTAGCGTACTAGGCCCTACTTTATTTTTAGTGTATATTAATGATCTCTGCAATATATCTCTGTCTAATGGTCGTGTGGTGACTTTCGCTGACGATACGGCCCTCGTTTTTAGTGGCAGTGACTGGACGAAAGCTAAACAATCAGCTGAAACTGGCCTTTCAAGAGTTATGGCATGGCTGAATAAAAATGTTCTAACATTAAACTTAGAAAAAACCAAATTTATAACGTTTTCCTTATACAAGTCTTCTCAGCCAAAGGATCTCACCATCACAGCACATACGTGTAACACCTCCGAAAACATAGCATGTACATGCAGACAATTAACACGCACTGTCACTATTAAATACCTAGGTGTACATTTGGACAATCAGCTCAACTGGAAGCACCATATTCAGCTAATGTCGTCTCGTATTCGTAAACTTATGATCGTATTTAAAAAGCTGCGCTCAATTGCTGATCAAGATGTTTTAAAAAAAGTTTACTATGCGATATGCCAATCGGTACTTTCTTATTGCATTCAATCGTGGGGTGGGGCAACTAAAACACAAATGCTGAAAGTCGAAAGAGCACAGAGAGCTGTATTGAAGGTAATGATGTCAAAACCTATATATTATCCCACTTCAACTCTTTATAACGAGTGCAAAGTTCTCTCCATCAGGAAGCTTTATATTTTGAACTGTCTTGTTGCCACTCACTCGCAGACGAACTGGAAGGAATTGAAAATTGTAAAGAGGCGCAAGGACAGAGTTCTTAACTTGCCGTTTGTACACACCGCAGCTGCTAAACGTTTCCACGGTTACTTAGGTCCACTTCTTTACAACAAATTCAATAAAATCTTAAACATTCGCAATTTGACAATATATGATCTGAAGAACAAACTAACAAACTTATTACTTACCTTCTCTTACGGGGAGACTGAAGAAATTCTGAAAGCGCAACTATAACACTTTAAAATAACCATATAATTATCTAAATTTTATAATTAATTAATTGTTAGTTTTATAATTAAACGCCAATTTAATCACACACATATGCATACACACACACATACACACACATACACACGCGAAGACACACACATTCACATACTCGCACTCACACTCGACTACTGATACACACACTTTGCATGCCTATTTTGTTTTCCTTTTTTAAATTTTTTTGTGTTTTTGTACATTTTCTCAATAATTAATAATGTAATAATTTAATTTTGCATAGTACAATACTATATGGCTAAGACTAATGTGGAAGGCGTCGGTCGTCTCTAGCACAGGTTTATACCTAGTTGAGGCGATCGTCGAGTTTGTATAATTTATGTCAATGTATTGTTACTCAATAAATGATTTTTATTATTTATTATTATTATTATTAATAGACTACAAGCCCGCATAGGACAAAAATATGGGTCAAATGAACCACCAGGGGATATATCTAGAACGATAGCAGAGCAAAAAATAATAAGATTCATCACTATGCCGTCACTTGTAAGCTGTCCAACTGAGTGCAGATGAGAATTGAAAAGTACAGGTAGACTCGGTAAATTTTGGTCATATATTTTTGTACGGCATTCTTAACCATCGATAGATCCATTAAAAATAATAAGAAACCGCTCAGTGCCGTACAAAAATGTTGGTCCACCAAGTCAGAATTTTTATTTAATTTCCGAGAGTTACCGGGGGTAAATTTGGTCATTTGACCATGTACGGCATCTGAGTCATACTATTGCTATACTGCTTTTAATCCATTATTCCGCAACGCCGTACAAAAATCATGGGGACAAGGGGAAAAAATCGAGAGTTGCAATCCCCTCTCTTTTCCCACTCCAGGGGGTCATTTGACTAAGTACGGCTTCGGTTCCAAAACATTATCTAGCACTCAAAAGTACTATTAAAAGCAATGCCGTCAAAAAATAATTGTTCTTTTAAATGTATACCAATAATCATCTTAATTTCATCGAATTCTTGATATAAAGAGCTGTAAGGTCATTTGACCCTGTACGGGAACTTTTTTTTTAACATGATATTGTAAAATTCAATTGTTGTATAGTATTGCCGTTCAAAAGAAACCGTTCTAAAAAAAGTTATAGAGAAATGCAAAACCAGAAATTTTGTTAAAGTTTAAACATCGTAGATTAATGAAATATAATAGTTTTCTTCACTTTATCCGTTGTTTTAAATAGTATTAACATAGATAAATTAGGAAAAAACGATGCCGTACATTTTTGTGCAGACCACATCTTTTAGGCTGATGAAAGCGACGAAAGCTACAATTTTAAGGGTGCTTTATGGCCATTTGATACAGTACGGCATTAACATATTTTTACCCAACTACGGCAAAGCAAAAGGAGGGTTATGGTTGTTTACAGGTCATCTATACATATAATAAAATCGTAGGAAAGTCAAAACTGTACATTGAATATTTTTTTAAAAGAATACATAATCCATGATCTATAATCGATATAGAAGCCAAAAACATAGTTTTTAGAATTTTTGTCTGTTTGTCTGTTTGTCTGTTTGTCTGTTTGTCTGTATGTTTGTCCAGGCTAATCTCGAAAAGTACTGCATAGATTGACTTCAAATTTTGCATGAATATTACTAACAGGTCGGGTGAGGCTTTTTTAAACTCTATACATATAATAAAATCGTAGGAAAGTCAAAACTGTACATTGAATATTTTTTTAAAAGAATACATAATCCATGATCTATAATCGATATAGAAGCCAAAAACATAGTTTTTAGAATTTTTGTCTGTTTGTCTGTTTGTCTGTTTGTCTGTATGTTTGTCCAGGCTAATCTCGAAAAGTACTGCATAGATTGACTTCAAATTTTGCATGAATATTACTAACAGGTCGGGTGAGGCTTTTTTAAACATATTATCATGCTATCACCTCCGGGGGAGGAGCTATGAACCTTTTTTTTTCTTACGTATTCCGTGTATTACGACAGCGTACAATCTAAAGACTCACGTTTAAATGTTGGTTTCGGGTAAGCCATGCTATTATCTAGCTTTACACAATAAAAACTATGTCATTTACGTAATTTGGGCAGAGAATCAGTTTAATGAATTTATTAGTATACAAATTTGAAACAGCGCCATCTATGAGATTTCGTAAAAATCAAATCAATTTACATGTTAACACTACTGAACACAATGTTAAAAATTAATAATTTAAATATAATTATGTTATTTATTTATTTAACTCTTTAACCCATATCTTCCCTTCCCTATAAGGTGCGCTTATAATTCGTGTGAATATACTACATTTTTAAAAGTGAGGGTAGATGTTTATTATTTTAAGTCAAACTAGACACCATTACAGTTAATCTAATATTGATTGTGTTCATTGGTTACATTTTTAAAAATCTTCGTGTTTTAAAAATTCGATAACGAGGCGGGACTCGAACCAGCATTCTTTAGTGGTCGAATTTTTTCTATTCTTTATAAATTTATTGTTTATGAATTTATATTTATAAACAATAATACAAAAAGGTTAGTTCGTTGATAATTATTATTCCTTCATCATTTACATGTTGTAAGTAAAAATATACTTTGACTGTTAATACTTTTGTTCAGTATTTACCTGTATGATTATTGCTTGATAATTAATATATTTTCATGTCGTATACCTAATTAAAAACATAAGTTTGATGTGAAACTAGCTGGATTTATTTTTACACACTCACAGTCTTATATTTTGTGTTAATGTTAAAATAGTATTAATCCATCAGTCCTCGGAATCACAGACACAATAGAAAATCTATTGTGTCGCGCCCCGATCGGGCCTTACGGTGGTCAATGGGTTAATAGTGTAAATCATAATATTTTTTCACAATTAAAAATATTTCCTTTTTTCTGATGGTATTGGCATCGAATTAAACCGCGCTGTCGTTTCGTTCACTAAAAGTGATGTTATGAGGACCGAATATGTAGCCGCCTCAACTTACGGAAATGAGAGTAACCTGCGTTGTCTGTTAGTTATTGTATACTCGAATTTAACGTTACATGGAAATTGGCATCTAATTATATGTATAATACTTATATTAAATCTGTAGAGGTCAATTCTGTACATGAAATATATTTCCTAAATAACTATCACGAGGTGATTAGGGATCGACACTGACGCCAAAAATTTTTGTCCGTCTGTCTGTCTGTATAACCGTTATAGAAACAAAAACTACTCGACGGATTTAAACGAAACTTGGTACAATTATTTTTCATATTCGTGAGCAGAGCAGTAACTCCATTTTTAAGCTTTCGTCGCGTGTGCAACCTTAACCCTCCGGTAAACGTACAAAATTTAATAAAAAAAATACGTGTGGCACTCGGGGACTGCCGCGGTAAAGATATTGCATGCTATGCCTTCAAACCACACCTCCGTGCCCGTCGGAGTGGGGAGCGTGAGGTTTTTCGTTACGGAATTTCTGGATTCGGTCCCCGCGCTCAAAGCCCGCGATAGAAGCTATGCAATAGCTTAAAAATTAATATCCTGTACATCCTCTTCACTTTCACTTTCAGACTGAATGCTCAAGTGATCCGAGTCATCTTCACTTCCAGGTAGAAACAGCTCATCCGTATCGCTATCATTTTCTTCCATAAGTGCGGATATTATTGCATTTTCTTTGATGTGATGAGCCATAATGAGCCCTAGAAACAATTTCAGATAATTTTAAATAATAAAAAAACAAACTAAATAAATATTTATATAAAAATAGTCGTATTTTATCACACCATACTGCTCACCTTTTAGTGGACGTCCCGAACTACGTGGGGTTTCTGACACCCAGCTGCACTTTGACGGCGTCCGTTTACCGCGTCTGCGACGCTATTACTAAACCAATGTCGCTAAGAGGTCTGGCAAGGTCGCAACTCCAGCTACACGAGGTTTCAAGACTTTCGCACAATGTTTGGAAAAGATACAAAGATTTTTTGTATGGCTGGGGTGTATTAAACCCCACATGGTGCACGGAGGGTTAAGGGTTAAAGCTACACAGAAATCAAGTATGAAAGAAATGTTCTCCATATTATATAAAAAATATCTCCCGACATCATAATTAATGTCTATCTTTTATGGTTGAGCTTAGGAGTTCAAAGCTTTCTGATTATATTTGTCTACTAGCTGTGCCCGCGACTTCGTCCGCGTGGAATAGTGACTATGGGACCTATGACCATGGGCTCAGGGTGGGGCAACAATAATTGTTTTTATTTTCATGCTTCCACTCCCACGCCCACTCCCAGGCCCACGCCAACGCCCACGCCCACTCCCCTTCACAATTGGTACCTACCAGATCAAAGCCAGGGTAAGCGCCCCACCCAGCCCTACCGTGGCTACGCCCATGCTGAATTACTACTTAACATACAATTATTGAGTAAATACGTACTACCATAAATAATTAAAAGAATTGTTATTAAAATTTCTTACTAAACTGAGCTAAAAAACTTACGTACCAACTTATTAAAGAAAATCAAGAAATGAAATGCCTAACCTATTCCAAATAGTTACTACATAATATTGTAATTAAAAATTATGATTAGTATATAATATCGAAAATCAAAAAAGAAATGCCTAACTAATTCTACGTAAAATTTCTTTTAAATTATGTCATATTATTTTTTAGAAACCAGGGGGGGAGAGGAGCAAATTCTATTTCCTTCCTTTCTTAAATGGATGTTTTTAATAATGTATGGTGTAGCCACTGATCAGCTTAATCGATACTCAATTTTTATCAAATCCAGCAACAAATCCAAATTAGATGTTTCCTGTCTCACGCACGTAACTAAAGGCTGAAGAGAGAGAGACGTAACTTAACCGTTTAGACGAAGAAAAGTGTATACAAAAAGGAATAAATAATTTCATAAACTTCCCAACGATCTTTAAAAATAAATTATTATATCATTTTTTTCATTCCCACTTTTACCCCTATGTAAGTATAATAAGTGGATGAACCGATTTCGATACAATTTATCTAAGAACCAGCGTGGGAAAATATGCTGCCTAACAAAAAAAAGCCGCATCTAATTCGGTTTACCTGTTAGCCAGCTACGGTGCCATAGACAGACACACACACACACACACAGAAATACATAGCAGTCAAACACATAACACCCGTCTTTTTGCGTCGGGGGTTAAAAATATAATACGACATAATTTAAAGGACATTTTGTGTGGCAAATTTACCTATTAGAAGTAACCATAATGTTAATTTGACCCCGCCCCCCCTACTACCTCAGCTTACCCCCAAACCCTTGGGGAATTTTGATATGATCATCTGGACATGTAAAGGAATAACTGTAGCGTATAACAGATAAATTACGTTTTATCGTACACTGTACAGTGTACAATAGAATGCCTTAGCAAATGTTCGCCGTGATTACTTATAAATTGTCATAACTTTTTTATTTATGAACCGATTGACATGAAATAAACACTAACTGTTAAATGAACATTACCACAATACATTAGTGAAATCCGTATCTAAATCGAATAAGCCGTTTCTGAGATTAGCGTGCACAAACATACAGACAAACAGACAAAAAAATTTTAAACTACAGTTTTGGGTTCAAGATCGATTTAATAATAACACCTGCTAATTTTTTTCTACATATTTTCATTGTACAGACATCGCTTTTCCACAATTTTATTATATGTATTGATGATGATGATGATTGATGATTATATAATAACACTCTCAGTCCGTTTTAACTTAATTTTTATTTACTCGCATCAGTGCCACCTAAAAAATCTTTATATCGAAATTCGAGCAAAGCTAAGAAAATGAGAAATAAGAGTTCTCAAGGATCGTTATGCCGAGAACCTGAAACCGCTTCACAACGAGAATTGCGGCTCACAGCTGACCGCGAACGGCATGTACTATCCTGTGAGACCGAAACCTTCACTGAGAGGGTATAACGTCTCACAGCTGATCGCAAATGGCATATTTTATCTCGATAATCTGAAACTTTTACTCAATATGAAGACCGATTGACAAATGATAGGGTGCACCATAATATTATTCGATCTCTTGAAGATGAACATGAGCATAAGCAATGACTAGAGTAGGGACGCGAATATTACCATTATTTGAGACAAGATTATTTGAGACAAGTACGATTAATAAGTTTGTTTAATGAAAGATTAAGAATTGAAACTATTTGGTCTCTTGAAACGGACGAATAGCGAGAGGCCCGTCTTACTGTAGACAGATTTCGACAGTCTAAGAGGTAAACATAGAAGATCAATCT
This sequence comes from Colias eurytheme, assembly GCF_061535395.1. Taxonomy (NCBI): domain Eukaryota; kingdom Metazoa; phylum Arthropoda; class Insecta; order Lepidoptera; family Pieridae; genus Colias; species Colias eurytheme. The sequence goes on along the minus strand of NC_142981.1, from coordinate 3,632,797 downwards.
ACGAATTCGGTGGTGTGGTCCGACAAATATAAAAGTGGGTTTGCTTATAACCTCACAATTGATTACAGATCGTCTTCTGTATAGGCGATATTAACGTAGTATGTTCTTTTTGTAATGCTTTAAAGAGGAGTAAGGAGTCGGCTTTCGTTTGAAGATACACCAGAACCTTTGAAATCACTACTTTTAGAGGAACATGTGCAATCTAAACAGTTCTTAGACAATATTCGCTCTTATAGTAGTGCGTTTTAAATGATCCTTTGGTGCTCAACAATTATCAGAGGATCCTTTCATGCTTACTTTTAAGATACAAGGTCAAGTTTATCATTTGATAGGATCCCTTTTGCCTGAAGGCCAACCTAAGTTTCTTCAAATATATTTTATATTCGACTACAACGAATAGTCGAATACAAGAAATCAATATTTCTCGAATTTAAAATATTAAAATTTTTCCTACAGTAGGGCGACGAATGTATTTTCGCATAGTAACGGAGGGGAACTCGCAGGGGGTCAAGTGACGCGGGCCACGTACCACAAACATGCTTAGTTTGTTGTACCGAGCGCGAAAGAAAGTCATCGTGTTTTTAGTAAAATTACTATGTAAACTAACGTAATATAATACTTAGGTACATATTATATAATGATGCGCTCAAACTGTTAATCTACATTTAATTTAGATTATTATTTGAATTACTAAGTAATGTAGAATTTAAATCAAATTCACTCATGTTTTCCTCAGATTTTCGATGTCCTCCGATTTTAAGATTTTCTTATCAGAGTATTCAATTTTAATGTAGTTTATTTTTATAAGAGACAATTAAGAACATTCAAAAATAAAGTGTCACGTATTTTTTTTAAACGACGAATGACGAAAAACGAGGTAATCGCGGACGAAGTCGCGGGCAACAGCTAGTGTTACATATTTCATCTATTCCCTCGTAACTTCTAAACTACTTATCAGAATTCGACAAATGACATATCATTAGAAGCGTCTGAATTGTTCACTGGATAACCAGCGACCAGCTAACTAAAGGCTATATGGGGTTTCACAAAATCTAATGTGGCGCCCTCTAGCTTACAAAACAAAAAAAATAAAGTTAAGATAAATATGCAGTGTTTGGTATCATTTGAAAGCGCTTTACTTGTACATTTTGAATATGTATATATTACTAGCATTTGCTTGTGACTTTACCTGTATTCATGGACTGATTGCATATAATTCACATCTTTTCGTTCATAGCTTTTTTATTAGTTCATCAATTTAACGGAGTCCATTCCACCTGACTCTGACTTTCCAAGGTGATAATTAACCACCTCGAGCTTCTTAATATTAATGTATATTTATATTTTATTATAAAAATATAAAGCAAACATTTCGTTATATGGATTTTTTTCTTTTTCAGATTTTTCCCCTTTGAACCAACGAAAATGTACGGCACATGAAAAAATATTATCTATGCATAAAATACTTTAAAAATAAATTTATTTCGTGTTGTGTCAAATGACCCCCTGGAGTGGGAAAAGAGAGGGGATTATAACTCTCGATTTTTTCCCCTTGTCCCCATGATTTTTGTACGGCGTTGCGGAATAATGGATTAAAAGCAGTATAGCAATAGTATGACACAGATGCCGTACATGGTCAAATGACCAAATTTACCCCCGGTAACTCTCGGAAATTAAATAAAAATTCCGACTTGGTGGACCACCATTTTTGTACGGCACTGAGCGGTTTCTTATTATTTTTAATGGATCTATCGATGGTTAAGAATGCCGTACAAAAATATATGACCAAAATTTACCGAGTCTACCTGTACTTTTCAATTCTCATCTGCACTCAGTTGGACAGCTTACAAGTGACGGCATAGTGATGAATCTTATTATTTTTTGCTCTGCTATCGTTCTAGATATGTCCCCTGGTGGTTCATTTGACCCATATTTTTGTCCTATGCGGGCTTGTAGTCTATAACTTTCTAAACCCCGATGACAACTTTTGGGTGGTGTTTTCGCAATCTATTAAGATTACTGTGAAACTTAATCTTATTAGCTGAACAAAGTTAGCTGGCAAGTTTTATCCTTTTCTCTTTTTTAAAGCTATGAAAATAGCTTTTATTCTTACGATACTTTTCTGATAAAGGCATAGTTTTATCAAACCTGTTGCAAACTTAGCAAATTATGAGAATGTTGTCTATCTATCTCTCAATGGTAGAACAATTGTATTAAATTTTCTTAAGCGTCAGTTTATAAACATTATCTTCAAACTCCAGTACAAAACATGCCATTTAATTCACGATACAGTTTGAACGAAATGGACGACTTCCATGGAATCCTGGACCACTTTTTGGCGAACATTCCCGCGTGGGAGGCTTACTGTGACACGCCTGATCCGCACAACCAGCCGCTACCAGAGCCCTGGAACAAGAAGCTGGGCATGTTTCAGGTCAGCAGGAGGGACTGACTTACTGACTGACTAAATTAAACTGGCATTTCAGGTCTGAACAATGCTTATGTATTGCTTAGAACGTAATCTGAGTATACCGCATTTGTAATTTAACGTAATTGAATGATACTTTGGATATTAAATGACTATTAATTATAGAAAATGATGGTCCTGCGATGCATGCGTTTTGACATGATGGTGCCGGCTGTGCAAAACTTTGCGGAAGGTAAATTACCTTGCTTGTTCTTTCTATTAAACTTGGCATCTAAAATCTTTCGAAGTGGTTGTTTTGATTATTTCTATATTAAGTCTTATAAAGACTGTCTATTTTATCTTCGATACGTATATTTAACGTAAAATAAATGTCATATAGCACAAATGGGGCGGCAGTTCGTGGAGCCGCCGCTGTTCGACCTGGCGTCGTCGTACGCGGACTCGCACTGCTGCATCCCGCTGCTGTTCGTGCTCACGCCCGGCTCCGACCCCATGGGCACGCTGCTCAAGTTCGCTGACGATCAGGTGCATACACCACCATATACATACACACACACGTCGTCGTACGCGGACTCGCACTGCTGCATCCCGCTGCTGTTCGTGCTCACGCCCGGCTCCGACCCCATGGGCACGCTGCTCAAGTTCGCTGACGATCAGGTGCATACACCACCATATACATACACACACACGTCGTCGTACGCGGACTCGCACTGCTGCATCCCGCTGCTGTTCGTGCTCACGCCCGGCTCCGACCCCATGGGCACGCTGCTCAAGTTCGCTGACGATCAGGTGCATACACCACCATATACATACACACACACGTCGTCGTACGCGGACTCGCACTGCTGCATCCCGCTGCTGTTCGTGCTCACGCCCGGCTCCGACCCCATGGGCACGCTGCTCAAGTTCGCTGACGATCAGGTGCATACACCACCATATACATACACACACACGTCGTCGTACGCGGACTCGCACTGCTGCATCCCGCTGCTGTTCGTGCTCACGCCCGGCTCCGACCCCATGGGCACGCTGCTCAAGTTCGCTGACGATCAGGTGCATACACCACCATATACATACACACACACGTCGTCGTACGCGGACTCGCACTGCTGCATCCCGCTGCTGTTCGTGCTCACGCCCGGCTCCGACCCCATGGGCACGCTGCTCAAGTTCGCTGACGATCAGGTGCATACACCACCATATACATACACACACACGTCGTCGTACGCGGACTCGCACTGCTGCATCCCGCTGCTGTTCGTGCTCACGCCCGGCTCCGACCCCATGGGCACGCTGCTCAAGTTCGCTGACGATCAGGTGCATACACTATACCGCACACACTATAGTACCATATTGTACACAACACCACGCACACATACAGACACAATCGTAGTAAAAGTACCGTAATATGTATAGGGTCTTTCATTAAGCACGGGCCGATTGAGTGACATGTATCAAAAGTATATTTTATTCTGTCAATAATATCAAATTATCATGCCAAGTATAGGTACTCAAAAACAGTGGTAGAACTTGAGAGCATTGTTAAACATCTCAAAATCCTGCTCAAGTCTTCTCCAACTCATACTTATTACTTATACTTATTATTTATACTTATTACTTATACTTATTACTTATACTTATTACTTATACGGTATCAGGGTTTCAAATTAAAACTTCCACAAACCCCGGTCAAGTCTTTTCTTCTACTCATTACTGTACACATGGTGGTAGGGCTTCGGTTCGTCCCGTCTGTTCTCCCTGTCCCTGGGCCAGGGGCAGGGCCCGATCGCGGTGAAGCTGATCGACGAGGGCGTGCGCAGCGGCACGTGGGTCGTGCTGCAGAACTGCCACCTCGCCAAGAGCTGGATGCCGATGTTGGAGAAGGTGGGTTTGAGTTGATTATAATAATTGTAAATGGAAACCAATTTCAAATCTACCTGAAAAATGAATTTTATTAAAATGTTATTAATTTAACAATTTACTGACACAGAAAAATTTAATAAAAATAGCTTATAATATCCTTCTATAATTTATTAAAATTATTTTTGTGTGTTTGTGTTTGTTTTGACGTCAGTATTAAATTAAAAGTTTAGATCATTGTTGTACATTTTCTCATATTTTCTTGCTGTAATGAGAGCTTTTAAAATGCAAGATTAAAGTGTAAATATTCTAGGAATAATAAATAAATAAATATATAAATGATGACGCTGCTTTATTCCAGTAGGTACATAACTTTTATTTTGTTTTGTGAAAAACATCAAGGCTTTACATAACACAATTTGTGCAATCTTTATTAATTACTACTTCGTTTTTAATTTATTTATTCCATTTTGATGTTTTAAACAGACTGAAAAACTGAGTAATTTACACGCAGCAGACACCAATCATTTTTCTAACTCGATCCCGTCGGCGTACAATGTACATGAAATATTACGAAAAAGTTTCGCCGAAAATTTTGTATCAATTTTAAACTAGTATTTTTTATTTTATGTTCCTTTTAAAATTTTATAAAATTCGCAGCTCTATAACCGGGCGGATAGATAGGTATTATCTGTGGGTATTATGCATAACGTATTTCGTAACTAATACGATATTTGTTTTATGATAGAGTATAATCTGTAATATTTTCGATAGCATCGCTTATTCTTTGTCCAATTTGTCTATAACAAGTATCATTATAATATTTCTATCTGAAAAAACGAACGGATTGATGAGAATATATTTGTTGCTCTTTCTCGCAAAAACTATTGAACGGATTTGACTGAAATATGGTTTCCAGCTAGATTTGCTCTTACAATTTATCGGTAACTGTTTATCTAGGTGAAGTTTTAAAATCTATAAATCCAAGATTAAAAAGTAGAAAAGAACTGAGTTCTTCCGTATGAAATTATTTATTATTTCTGCTAATTTTATAATCCCAAATATACCTAATTTAAAGGCTAGAAAAATTGATGTTCGTACAGATTTGTGAAGGATTGACACCAGACTCGACACATCCCGACTTTAGGTTGTGGCTCACCTCATATCCCGCAGATCATTTCCCTGTCTATGTGTTACAAAATGGAGTCAAAATGACGAATGAACCTCCACAAGGTAAGAAAGACGTAAAGAAGTATATCCTAAAATAGTTCTTGATAGTTGTGTTTATGAGAAAATGTTTTGAAAAATAATTACTTTCTAAAAATTATGCCCAATCATCATTAAGTTAACGATAAGCTATATTATGTAGAATTCATATTTGTCCAGCAAATATCAAAAGCATGAGGCATAGACGGTTAAATCATACCACAATATTTGTACCGAAACCTAGTATCTAATCTGTGACCGAAACTCTTCAAAAACAGCTAGACTGACATCTCTTTTAATTTTTGTCCATCTACAATTGTCTGCGAAACGGACGTAAGCTATTATTTATATCTAGCTATTTCGCTCAAAGGTAGAAAACGCTCATAGAGCGAAAAAATTGCTCACGATGCGTTGTGGTCACAGTAAAAGAGCCACAACGTAAAATTCATGTTGTGACTAACAAAAGCGATGTGGCGTTGAAAGATGCCATGACCCGTTCTGAAAAAGTTACAGTTTTGTTTTCGACACTTTAAAATAATTTTTTCAAGTAGATTCTAAAAGTCTGTCCATCGTGTTACCATTTTACTGTGACCATAACGCGTTTTAAGCTATTTCATCTCAATGAACGTTTTCGGTCTTTGATCGCAAAAGCTATGTTGCTGTTAAGGATATTCTGGCAGAACTATTTCGGGTTGACTAGTTACATATATCGACGTCGCTAGGCCTCCGCGCGAACATAGCGCGCTCGTACCAGAGCGACCCGATCAACGACCCCGAGTGGTTCGAGGGCAACAAGCAGCCGGAGACGTTCAAGAAGCTGCTGTTCGCGCTGTGCTTCTTCCACGCGGTGGTGCAGGAGCGGCGGCAGTTCGGCCCGCTCGGCTGGAACATCCGCTACGAGTTCAACGAGACCGACCTGCGCATCAGCGTCACGCAGCTCTACATGTTCCTCAACGAGTACGACGTGAGTGTGCTGCTCTTGCTTCACATTTCACTTCCACGCGGTGGTGCAGGAGCGGCGGCAGTTCGGCCCGCTCGGCTGGAACATCCGCTACGAGTTCAACGAGACCGACCTGCGCATCAGCGTCACGCAGCTCTACATGTTCCTCAACGAGTACGACGTGAGTGTGCTGCTCTTGCTTCACATTTCACTTCCACGCGGTGGTGCAGGAGCGGCGGCAGTTCGGCCCGCTCGGCTGGAACATCCGCTACGAGTTCAACGAGACCGACCTGCGCATCAGCGTCACGCAGCTCTACATGTTCCTCAACGAGTACGACGTGAGTGTGCTGCTCTTGCTTCACATTTCACTTCCACGCGGTGGTGCAGGAGCGGCGGCAGTTCGGCCCGCTCGGCTGGAACATCCGCTACGAGTTCAACGAGACCGACCTGCGCATCAGCGTCACGCAGCTCTACATGTTCCTCAACGAGTACGACGTGAGTGTGCTGCTCTTGCTTCACATTTCACTTCCACGCGGTGGTGCAGGAGCGGCGGCAGTTCGGCCCGCTCGGCTGGAACATCCGCTACGAGTTCAACGAGACCGACCTGCGCATCAGCGTCACGCAGCTCTACATGTTCCTCAACGAGTACGACGTGAGTGTGCTGCTCTTGCTTCACATTTCACTTCCACGCGGTGGTGCAGGAGCGGCGGCAGTTCGGCCCGCTCGGCTGGAACATCCGCTACGAGTTCAACGAGACCGACCTGCGCATCAGCGTCACGCAGCTCTACATGTTCCTCAACGAGTACGACGTGAGTGTGCTGCTCTTGCTTCACATTTCACTAACCTTCATAACCCGCATAGTTCCCGTTCCCGTGGGATTTCCGAGATAAAACCTATCCCATGTGTTTATCCTAGTTACCCTCTATATGTGTGCTAAATTTCATTGTAATCGGTTCAGTAGTATTAACGTGATAGAGTAACTAACATACGCACACATCCATCCTCACAAACTTTAGACTAACAAATATACACATACACATCCATCCTCACAAACTTTCGCATTTATAATATTAGTAGGATAAGTATAGGTATATTAAGAAGAGCTGGAACGTCAACACATTTACACATTGCACATGTTAGGCCGGGAGATACTGACACAAAATTTCGGGTCATTTGTAACAGGATGGCTGTCTAGAGGGGTCTTAGTACGCAATGACAAAAAGAAAAATGATGGTCAGAACGCTGGTACCGGCGGACTAGTCGCGTGGGCGTTAGTCACACTCGTCGGATAAATAGCGAAAGTCCAACGATTTGTAACACAAAAATTTTAGAATTTACCGATAGCCCTTAAAAAAGATGTAGGCGGTAGTGTCATGCCATACTTTTACGATGTGACTTACAGTCCGCCATACCGACGTGAATGCGTTGATTTAAAAAAAACAATTCAACCATTTGTACCGGGCTCACTTTTGCACAGGTAACCATCGTCGTGCAGCCATTTACTAAAATCGCCATGCCATACTTTTCGGACGATTCCAAATGGTCGCCATACCGCGGAAAATCTGCAAATTTTTGAATTTTTTTTTCTCGCCAAACGATTTGTACCACCCTACATTTTTTTTCAACAACTCCTGAATAAATAGAAGTGTGATAATGCCATACCTGTGGGAGGTGGCGAATGTGTATAAGATTTTTTTCTTATTGTAAGATTTTATTCGTAGTTTGAACGATTTGTAGCAGTATGGCACTATATTTTTCCCTCTATTAAAAGTATGGCAAATATAATAATGGTCACGTTACATCATATACTTTCCAAAAATGCCGTACTGGTACAAATCGCCAATTCTTTTCATTTTTTTTTACGTTTTGGCTTAAGTCTTACAATCATCCGCCCCATGTTTGCAATCTGCGATATTTTTTTCTAGGTAGAATTGTATACAAACAAACAGAATATAATGATCCCATACTGTAAAAAAATATTTTACGTATTGTACAGTCGTATTTTTGAAACGTGACGAATAAATTAATTTTCAAGTATGGCAGCACTTTTTCCCCCTACTAGAAGTATGGCAAATATAATAATGGTCACATTTTATCAAATACTCTCGAAAAATCCAAATGCAATACTGGTACAAATTGTTTGGCGAAAAAAATTTTTTTTTTGCAGATTTTCGGCCGTATGGTGGCCATTTGGAATCGTCCGAAAAGTATGGCATGGCGATTTTCGTAAATGTCTGCACGATGATGATTACCTGTGCAAAAGATAGCCTGGTACAAATGTTTGAATTGTTTTTTTTTTTAATCAACGCATCGCGTCGGTATGGGGGGCTGTAAGTTACACCGGAAAAGTATGGCATGACACTACCGCCTACATCTTTTTTATGGGCTATCGGTGAATTCTAAAATTTTTGTGTTACAAATCGTTTGACTTTCGCTATTTATCCGACGAGTTCGACTAACGCCCACGCGACTAGTCCACCGGTACCAGCTATCTGAGTTCTGACCATCATTTTTCTTTTAGTCATTGCGTAATAAGACCTCTGTAGAACCGCCATTCTGTTACAAATGACCCGAAATTTTGTGTCAGTATCTCCCGGCCTATGTATGTGTCATATTTTGCAATTGTTTATAAATACAGGGTGATGTAATTGGTGTAGTACGAATATCTAAAAATCTATGAAGAATTTTGTGATACAGTAAATGGAAGAATTATAGACTATTTTACAGTATTTAATAAAATCATTTAATTTTTTGTTCATTTTCATTAGAAAATATGTCAATTTTTCTCACTAAGGTGGAAATTTGGATGATAAGGATCTTGTTAGAAAAATATAAATTTTGACTTAAATCGGCATTTTTTTTTCAAAAATCAAAATACTAATTAATCAGAGTTATCACATTATTAAAAAAACGCCCGTTATTTAAATCATTATCAAAACAACCATCCGTGTGTTGGGAGTAAGCGCACGTGTTATTTGTATTGTTTTTATGACCTGAAATTTAATTATTATTTGATAATTGAATGATTACTAATACTTTTATCCAATTGATTATTATAAGAATAAATAATTAACTTCATCAATTGATTTACTTTTAAATTATAATTTTACAGGTAAATTATGAGAGCTTTCATAAGTATGTAATTATATTTGCATATATTTATCTACAACGCACCCATTTTACAATTCAAGTCTAAAATGAAACTAGAGTCGCATTTATTTTTGAACATACTGTAAGTGAAATTGCATAAGTGTGAGTACTGTGAACATGCCAGCTTTCCTTAATTGACCGATAGGATAGGATTGCCTGCAAGAGATTACTTGTTTGTAATAAGGCCACCTTCTGTGTTGTATGTCCTAGCTTAAGTTATTGTACCTACTATTGTTATGTTGACAGCACAATAAAGTGTTTAAAATAAAATAAAATAAAAATTTCAATCTATACTAAAGCCCTTAGCCGCTACAAGTTCAGAATTAAATTCAGGTTTGGTGGTATCCAGATCAACTTGTTGTACAATGCAGTGTCTTGTTGGTTGGAATGTTTGGCATAGCTTTATGAAAAAGGCTTTCTCAGTTTAGCAAACGAGTTCAGAACTAAGTTCAGGTTTGGTAGTATCCAGATCGACATGTTCCAAAATGTTTCCTGTTGGTTGGAATGGTTGGCATAGCTTTACGAAAAGGGCTTTGTCAATTTAGCATGAATGATTAATCTGAAAGAAGAAGTTACACCTCTTAGGGCTGATTTTTCAATCATTGGTTAAAACTTATTCGTCGAATAATGTATATAAAACTACCATTTTAAAAACGTATTCTAATTGCCCGTATTTGACAGTTTACGTGACATTTTAATATTATCGTGTAATACTTTATTGGACGTATAAGTTTTATCCAAGCATTGAAAAATCGGCCTTTAACTGACAATTCTCAAATAATTATTAATAATTATAATATAAAATTTATCGGTAAGGACGTGCAATTCGTCGCCCTACGCTATCTGACGGGCGAGTGCAACTACGGCGGGCGCGTGACGGACGACTGGGACCGGCGCTGTCTCAACACTATACTGTACAAGTTTTATAACCCACGTGCTATTGAGGAGGACAAGTATCCTCTGGATCCCACTGGTTAGTAACTCTCTTAATAATCATGTATGTTTTTCAACCGACTTCAAAAATAGGAAGAGCTTCTCAGTTCGACAAATTTTGCTGATTCTCTTTTTGACGTGACAACGTCTTATAATTCGATAAAGCCGGCTGTACGCACGAAAAAACATGACTCATGCGGCGTTACCTCGCTCTGACTCATCTGAGGCGTTCCATGTAAGGCTTAAAGTGCGAGCGAGAGCGACAAAGAAGCACAATCGGACGTTGTCACGTTCAACTATCGTCAGTAAACCGACTTTACAGACAACCAATTTTTTTATAATTATTTGAAATCTAGTGCTTCTCGGCTTATCCCATTACATTTTTGTAAATCTTTGACTATTTGAAGGCGATATAGCTTACTGTTTAAAAAAAATACTTTTGCTTGTTCTTATATTATTATGTTTCTAAAATACTCATGTCAGTAATAGTATTAGTGGAGCGCCGTAAGGTTTATACCTCGGAATCCAGGGCCAGTCAATGAATCTTAATATAAACCTTGAAAATATGTTTTTAATAGTATATAGAAAAATGTTAAAAAAAAATTTTTTCGCGCTCTCAATTTTTTAATAATTATTATAAACAATTATTATTTTTTTGGAGTTTTCATTGATTTATATTAGTCAAAAGTCATATTTAAAAAAAAAAAACTATTACAAACTTGAAAACTTGATCTTGGATCTTTAGGGACTGCAGATATACCGATGAAGGTCGGGTTGGAGAATAGAGGGGATAACAGCAGCTGTTCGGTATTGTTCATGGCGGGCTCTCACAGGAGCTGTTGTTTTCGTTCCAAAATATATTTATTTCAGATTTTTGTTTATTAAAAATTAATGTTTATATTATTGTGCAGTGAGTGTGATAAAAGTTAATTACTGAACATTACTGAGTTTTAAAAACTTTGAAAATAGTGGCATAAATTGTAAGTATTTGTTTTTCATTTATATTACATGCTTTTGAAAACTGTTATGAATATTTTGTAATAAATCGATGTTAAAAGTTAGAATATTGTAATAGTAGAATTTAATAATATAAATCATTAATTATGTAAAAGTTAGTTATTAATATTAGATACTAATATTTGTTGTTGCAGCCACGTGTCGCAATGGGTGAACCATCCAGTATTGATAGTAGATACAAGCAATGATTGCCTCATTTGTGATAAAATCGGATCTAGTTCTGAATTAAGGTCTGAACTAGGAGATATTATAAAAGTCACTAGAGGCATATCATCATTAAAAGCTGCATCTGCGGAAAGAGGGGATGGACTTTCTCAGTATATTAATACTCGCGACTTTGTCTACGTGCATTCGGTATGCAGACAAAAATATATTAATAAAGGATGCATTAATTCTTATTTAAAAAAAAGAACACCACATCTGCATGCTCTCCACCTAAAAAAAAGCTTTGAACAGCTACTTCAATTGATTTTGATTGGAAAACTAGGTGCTTCTTTTGTGAAAAAGAAGCGGATGAAATGAAGGAAAGAAGGAAGTCCAAGTCGTCAAGACAACAAATCAGCTACGTCACTAGTACTGATTTCAAGAAAAGTATTGTAAGTTTGATATGTGAAGACAAAAGTGAATATTGTCGCAATATTCATAAAAGAATTGTAGGCGTGTTAGATTTAGTAGCTCAGGGAGCTAAATATCACGCGGATTGTTACATGTGTTTAAAAACAACGCTAAAACAGACCCAGAGGGAGAAAAAAATTCATCTTATTTACACCGCAAACAATGACGCAACGACCAGCTCCAGAATCTTTATTAAAAATTATTTTTTGCTCGTGCAAAACAGGATGTGGAGCATCTTGTGGGTGCAGGAAAAGTGGATTAAACTGCACTGCAGCTTGCTTAGAAGGCAATGGTGACAGCTGCACTAATCCTTCACCTACAATCTATATCAACGAGATCGACGACGACGACAATAATGTACAATGATGTAACAATGTGTATAGTTAATGATAAATTTTTTTTTGTAACTTATTTTTACGATAATCTAATAAATTAACATTGAAGTTACTCTGCACATATAATTTATTACAAATAAAATTAAATTTTTCACTATAAACACTTTTTCCCCCTTCCGCCTCTCATTTTTCAGTAAATTGTTGTTAAAAATTGTTGTAAATCGAGATCGGTCAATTTTTTTTTTTTAACTTTTTTATTTGAGGTTTTAATAATGCAGTCTCATACTTGATATACAGATTCATTGCCTGGCCCTGGGTTCCGAGGTTTGACCATTTTTATGCCTTACGGCACTCTACTATATGTGTATTTTATGAAACATATTTCACTAGGCATATACCACATCCCAACACTACGCGAGCACGCGGACTTCATCGCGTTCGCGCGGTCACTGCCGGTCGCCACGCCGCCGTCCGTGTTCGGCTTCCACTCGAACGCCGACATCACCAAGCACTTCCGTGAAGCTGAGGAACTGCTCGGTACCGCTGTGCTCACACAGGTGGGTGGAAACTCACACGCACACTCATACATGTGTAAATTCATGCATGCAAACAAACAAACACACACAACATGCGCAAATACGTGAGCGCACACACTCACATAATACGCGCGTGTGTTACACGCACGCAGATATACAGACACACCGCAGAGAAACAAACACGCCACTTGCTCACAAAGACACACGCACTCACACATAAACACACACACAAACACGCACAGATAGATGCGCGTGTATTTTTTGTATACTTTTTCTGTATTCTACTTCAATGTTCAATTTAGTGATGTATTAGATATTTTGTAATGAGATCATTATTTTTTATTTTTATGCAGGTATCTTTATAAATTGTGGTGTTTCTAAATAATGTGTTTTTTCCCATTTTCAACTGTAAAAATTTTGCTTGTGAAAATGTCGTTTTCAGTAAGACAGCAATCATATTAATTTTTCATGATTGTTTAAAATAATATTTGTTGGTAGATAATACTTAATAACATTCAATAACATTCTTCATTGAGTGTCTAATTTATCACGCTTCAAATATATTATCCACTTAAATAATTCAAATAGAACGTAAATTACAGTAGCTGTAGCCTGTATAGGAAGAAATAATGTTAAGAATGTAGAGTGATGTAGATTGTAATTTAATTTAGTTTCCTATACTTGGTATTGTAATTGTTTGACTGTGTATTCTGTTCCATTTGCCAATGCCGTCGGCGAACAAGGATCGTACGGTAAGTTGAGCTCGAGACTAATTTCATTACAATTTCTTTACTTTGAACAACTCATAACATATTTTTTATGCTCAAAGGATCTCCTCAAAGAATACTTGGTGAGTTTAAATGTTATTTCTGCGGAACGATTACACGCTCTGTAAATACGGCTCCTTTATTTTGCAGCTTTTTGTTTTGCAACTATTTTTAATTTTATTGCTTCTATAATGTTTTTGGACAAGCTTAGTAATAATATAAAGAAAAATTATCACAATTATTAGCTAATTATTCTCGATCGTATTCATATGTTTTGTTCCTGTTTCTCATTTTACACAAATATCTTACAAATCCTACAGAGTGGTGTTCTACTAAGGTTTTTTTTATTTTATCAATATTGTGTATTTCTAATAATATTTCAGTTCTATCGAGCCTACATCTTGAACTATAATTGACCTACCACAAAATAAAAGTACCTAACAAATGCAAAGTTAATTTTCCAAGTCACACTCTTCTTAAAAAATAAAAATACATATTGAAATAAAAGAAATTTTCAGTTATCAATAGATGATTCTTTTACAGATTTTATTATTTCAAACGTAAATCATGTTTTTGTGTATTGAGAAGAAATAAATCATTTATTTAGCGTAGTCTAAGCGACCCGCCTTGCGGCGGTACAAATGAGCACCGACGGACAGCCGGCGGCTACTACATTATTCGGTTATTACGTTTATTAATTACACAATATTTTGTTTTAAAAACCCGCATTCTGTTCCGATCGTACACATTTGTTCATAAATTGCATGATTATCAAAATTTGTGTGCGTTGCTTTCATAGCTTTGCATTTAAACATAATAAAATCAAAAGTAGCTTTCCGCCGGCAGATTCGCTCACTTTGTCTAAAACCTAATAAATTATACACCTTCCTGGAGAATAACTATCTTAAAAAAAACGCATCAAAATCCGTTGAATAGTCGGTACTAAAGATTGAAACACACAGACACATATAGACGGCGGAAAGCGACTTTGTATTATACTGTGTAGTGGTGTGCCACGCTTGCTTCTTTTCCTGCCTACTTCGAACAACCTAACATCAGGTGGCCCACCTGCCCCTTTGCTTGGTCTGTCATAAAAAAAACCTAACTTCTCCATACAATAGGACACTATGGCAGCGGGCGGAGCGGGAGCTACTCCTGAGCAACAAGCAATGGCCATAGCAGAAGATGTGCTAGCCCGCTTACCGGCACAGATACTAACTGGCCCGTCCCATGAGGGTGATATTAAACCCGCGGATATGACGCCCATGTCGATAGTGGTGATACAAGAAGCGGCGAGGTATGAGAGACTAGTGAACGTGGTGAGGAGCAGCTCCAGGGCTGTGATTGGAGCTGTGCAAGGTCTGTTATTTGGTCCAGTTCATAGGATTTAACGTTGAATTTGATATTTAGTTTTTGAAGTTTTCAAATACTTAATTTAAAGAATAGAATAGTCACTCCGGAATGGCAAAAGACGTGGGTTCGAATCCCACCTCGTGATCGAAGTTTTTCTTTTCTTAAAAAAAAAATTATGATTTTACGTAGATACTTATTATTTTTTTTATGTTAATTTCTCTAGCTCTATAGAATATAATATATTGCCATCAGTTTCACTCGATGTAGGAAAATTTTACCTAAAAATGTTTTATTTCGTATACTCATTCCAATTATGGTAATTTGAGCAATATTCAAGACGATATAACCCCAGCTTACGTAGGCGTGTATTAGCCGCTATTTTTGGCTTCAAAGATTCGACTCTGTCAATTATATGGGGATCAAGTCAGTAACACACATTATATTGAATCTTTTGCTATTGTAAATAATACAAGCCCACAAATATTAAAGGTCGGTTTCACCAATTCCCGGTCTTCGATATTCTATGCGAAACTTTTTTTTGTGTTCATAAAATATTTAGCATTTTAACTGACAAATATACAGCTAACCAGGAGCTGTGAAACCATAAATAAGTATATTCCTAGGTGTGAGCGTCCTAAACGATATAACAGAAGAAGTGCTAACGAGCATGGTGCGCGGTCGCATACCGGCGCTGTGGGCCGGCAAGAGCTACCCCTCGCTCAAACCGCTGGCCGCGTATTTTGACGATCTGCTGGCTAGGCTGCAGTTCTTGCAAGTTAGTGTTTGGTGTATTTAATGGTAGTGGGAAGTAGGGTTAAATTGTTTTCGTTTTTATTTCTTACAAAATTATAAAGAAAAATCGTTTTGGTAACTTAAAAAATCATATTGTGTGAAAACTTAGAGATCGTAGTGATTTTTTAAGTTTGGTTTAACTGAACACAAATTAGTGTTAGAAATGCGAAAGTATAATTTAACTCAATGAAACTGTAACGAAAGAACTTCCTTTATTTCTTCAGAAAAAAACCTGTACGCAACTACTACGGTACATACCACTGTGTATTATACGAATATTTCTCCGAATAAAGCGCGTCACACACGGTGAAGATACTATAATATTTTATGTTACCCGAAACACTGACACAAAATTTCGGGTCATTTGTAACAGGATGGCGGTTCTACAGGGGTCTTAGTACGCAATGACAAAAAGAAAAATTATGGTCAGAACGCTGATACCGGGATACCTTAAGATACTGTAATATTTTATATTAGAGAATCTTAACATAAAATATTATAGTATCTTCACCGTGTGTGACGCGCTTTAAACTATCATACTGTACCTTACTGTACCCATTGTGGTAGTTATTCAGTACTTAACCCATTTGATCGGTACAATACTGTATACTTCTATCTCGTAGCACTGGCACCAGCACGGGCCGCCAGTCGTGTTCTGGCTGTCGGGTTTCTACTTCCCGCAGGCGTTCCTCACCGCCGCGCAGCAGAGCTACGCGCGCAAGTACCGCATACCCATCGACCAGCTCGCCTTCCACTATGAGGTACATTATTTTGACTAGAGATGCTGTGTCAATTTTTAGGGAAAAATTGTATAGTTTGATATGTTTTTTTTTATGTAAGGTGCCCAAAAAAGAATGTGCACAAATTATATTATGTTCTACACAAGCTATTTTTCTATTAAATGAGCATATTCTGTACCTATTTCTCATCTCCTAAGTAAAAATTGTGTGTGTAAATATACGAAGTGCTGAAGTTTACTTGCGCAACTGACAAAATTAAATGACTTCACAAACTTGCTACAAGTTGCACGCGTTTTGCTAGTGCTAAGAAGAACTTTTTAGCAAACACAAAACATTTTAGCCAAATTATTGCAACTACCCGCATCTTCCAAATCCCCAATCTGTAGGTCCAACGCACATTCACGCTGGAGGAGCCGCCGGAGGAGGGCGTGTACATCCGCGGGCTGTTCATGGAGGGCGCGCGGTGGAACATGGACGACTACTGCGTGGACGAGTCGCACCCCACCGTGCTTTATGATGAGTTCCCGCCGGTATGCGACTGTTATTTTAAGAAATAGATTTCCGTATAAATTTTAGCTAAAAGTATATTTCAGAATCTTGTAGATCTTTTCAGATTTTGAGAAATATCTATAAATTCAAATAAATATGCCCCTTTTTTTAAAATGGGATAATTTTTAAATATTTTTTT
The DNA here is from genome assembly GCF_061535395.1 of Colias eurytheme. NCBI lineage: Eukaryota > Metazoa > Arthropoda > Insecta > Lepidoptera > Pieridae > Colias > Colias eurytheme. The sequence goes on along the minus strand of NC_142981.1, from coordinate 3,615,437 downwards.
GTTGTTACCCATAATTGAAAATCAGACGATCATTTCCTTAATTTCGTATAAAAAATTATTTTGCCCCAATATTTACAGTGACTGGTGAAACACGCTGGGCAGGAATCGTGTGCCTAGCGTAAAAATTTTGTGCCAGTCACCCTGTATATTGTATACGTAAGGCCATTCTTCCATTGCGATACGCACAGGCGATTCAAGTATCCTGCAAGTCTCGGAGACTAGTCGCCGCGGAATATCTCACATACATTGTACCGGTAGCGTAGTGTGCGAGCCTACATACAAATGTATGTGAGATACTCCGCGGCGACTAGTCTCCGAGACTTGCAGTGTGCGTCCACACTGAATGCGCGGTGGCGGCGGCCTAGGCGGGCGCGACGAGCGGGCGCTCGCGGTGGCCACACCGACGCGCGAGCTCAAGTAGCGGTTCGACGTTTTTCGGGTGTTGCAAACTTTGGACGATTTGCTATTTTTACTGGACAGTCCGATTTTGAGATGAGATCATTATAGAAGTTGTACACGAAATAAATAAAACAGAGGAATAACGAGTGAATCTTATATGAAGAATTGAGAATATACCCTACAAAATTACTGTGGTGTATATAAGTGTTTTAGATTGAATCGCACTTATAAATAAAGAAGTTTCACTTCAACAATTAAGTATTTACGCTATTTTACGAAAAACAATAAAGGATATAATATAAGAAGTCGAGCGACAAGACCGAACTGGTTTGATACCCCCGCCGTCCGCGCATTGGGTCGCTTGCTGACTAGGCCCGTAGTGTGGCCAGAACGCGCGGATAGGAGAGTTTGAAAACTACGCGCGCTGGCTCGCTCATTACCGTCGCACTAGGCTTCCGCCAAAGTCATTTCAATGTGGACGCAAAGGCGCGTTTCATACGTTTGATATTTCGCGCCCGCCGTCGCAACCACATGAGTAGAAAGACGGAACAGAGACTAAGCTTCAAACAACCGCGCGAATCGATTGCACTACTACAAGTACGCGGGGCATGTGTGTGTGACCGCAGGCCGCTTGTCACGTACGCAGCGATTCTGGAAAAAACCGGTTTGCGCTTGCACAGGCTGAGGACAGTCTCAGGGTTGATACGACGCACGTTGTTTGTTTTATTAGTTGCAACTTGCAAGTTTTAATATTTTAATATAAAACGTAATATTGTATTGTTAAAAATGATTGTTTATTGTACTGTGTGTATGAATAATACTAGAAAAACTAAAAATATATCATATTTCATTTATCCCAAGGAGTACAATAGGTGAGTAAATATTTTGATTATTACTTTTTCAAGTAAGTACCTACTTGCGTTTATTTCATTAGGTCCTTTTTCAATAAGAAGAGAATTGTACACGGTGTGTTTTTACCTTTCATTATTATTACAAGTTTAGCATTTGTAAGTATGTATGTATGTATTGTAAGTGTGTACATACCTACCTACTACAACCCAACCCACCCAGGTTGGGTTGTAGTAGGTAGTTTTGTTTAATTTGTCTTAACCTATTGTGACAACCCTACCAAAATAGGTAACAATTTTGCACGTTCTTAAGAAGCTTAGACTCTGTTCCGTCTTTCTACTCATGTGGTCGCAACCGCGCTAGGCTCGCAGTGTGGACTTGCACGCAGGATACTTGAACCGCCTGTGCGTATCGTAATGGGAGAATGGCCTAAGTAACATGTACATTGGTGGCGTCCAGGTGTGGCTGATCCCGTTAAAGCGGGAGGACATCCCGCAAGCGGTGTTCTACAACTGCCCGCTGTACAAGACGGGCGACCGGCGCGGCGTGCTGTCCACCACGGGCCACTCCACCAACTACATACTGTTCATGCGCCTGCCCACTGCCCACCCGCCCGATCATTGGATCATGCGCGGCGTGGCGTTACTCACGCAGCTGCCCTTCTAGTTTTATTGATACACAATTTATTTTAATTATTGCATAGCTTTTATCTCAGACTGAGCGCGGTGACAGATTGTAAAAATTCCGTAACGAAAAAACCTAACACCCACTTCAACCGGCACAGCGGTGCGATGCTTTGCAATAGCTTTACCGCGGCAGTCTTCGAGTGCCACACGTATTTTTATTTTATCTTATTTATTTAATCTTCATCTTCATAGGTACTTTGACATACACTTGAAATGAGTCAACATTAAACAAATTACAATAATTAAATTATAGGTACCTAAAAATTTAACATCTTAATAGAGATGCAAATTGCAATTATACATGTTTTTATGGTCCATTTGTAGGAAGACATTGTACAATTATTTCACACATACAGATTACACATTTTTATGGTGCATTTGTAGTAAAACAGAAAAAAATTGACGATATCATTCATTTTGAATCGAACAAGGTCCACACACAACGAGCAGAAAAAAATAGTCGACACTAAGAGGCTCGGCCGCTTAGTCATTTGTCACTTGGCACACGCACTCTCTGCTTCTCGGCCGAGTCAGGTTCACACAGAGCGAGCTGCCTCGCGAACACTGGCTCGCAGCAATTGTGCTGCGAGGCTGCTCGCTGTGTGAACACGCCTATTTACAAAATAAGCATAGGGTAAATAAGGTAAATAAGGGTGGCATATTATTAGATTTAAAAAATTCTTGTTTTTTTTTTTCATTTAAATAATTTATTAATTAGTTATTTAAAATAATCGTGACTGTTATGTATAAATACTAATTTTACATCTAGTTTTGTTCTTGTATTGTTAATTAATTATGTTTTAATGAAATAAATGACTGTTTAGAAAATAATGATTTTTATTTTTTTTCCCATAACTTCCCCTGAACTTTCAACAGCAAGAATTTAATATAGGTAACGAATTCCATAATTAGTACCTAATCATGTAGAGATAGATATACTTAGCGTTATCGATAAATTGAATCAGAGAAACAGGTGTTTTCACAATATAAGTACCGTATGCCAACATGAAATTTGTTAAACAAAGCAAGAGGAAGTCCTCTCTTGTAATCTATCGAAGCTTTTTTCTTAATAGAAAACAATGTTGTTGAGTGCTTAATGCTACTTAATACCTACGCAGCTTTTGTCATACCGCGCTACAATGTATTCAAAATTTAGTTGAGGTACCGAAGCCAACCCAAAGTTATCTACGAATTAATGACGTGGAAGGTTTCTCATAGGGGTCAATGTCATTGCAATTTTATATTCGACTGAGGGAGCCCGTGGCCATGTCGGCCATTACGGACGCGGTGACTCGGAGTTTAAGCGTATTACGTTGCCCTGTCATTTAGCATGAAAAACCTCGCATCCCAGATACGGCATGTATTAAATAAGCGAGTGGGGGTGAAGGGACGTTATTCTAGGGCTGACGAGTTTGAATTCAACAACGATTTAAACCTAAATGAATGCACTCATATAATATTTCACGAATTTCCTTTTATAATTATAATATACAACATCTCAATCTTTGTATTGTTGCCATAACAAAAGCAGCTCTTATTTTGAGCACAACTTTGCTAGGACGAATGTGGGCGTGAATAATAAAATCTTCATTCATTTTGTAAATAGCTTTTCTCATCCATGTAATCGAACAAAGAAACTGAATGGTCCAAACAAATTTAAGAATAATATGTTGTTTGCAGGTATTTACTTCTTATATTTCCTTTACTGAATTTGACGTGTCTGTTACAATATTATGGCTTTGTTCTGACATTTAATTTTCGTCACAGAGTAGCCCTAGCGCAGGGGGAATACGGGAGGCACTCGGTCTGGCTCGGCGTCGCCCCGGCAACGTGAGATATTGATCTGTGCGCACGTCCCGCCCCCCGCGCCGCCCCCGCGCAGCTTCCCTGCCCCCCCTCTCGCCCCCCTCCACCCCACCCGCGCCCTTGATTCTGCACGACCGCCGCCCTCTCACCCCATACAAATATGTACTTATTACACTTCACACTACATACTCTCGCAATCCAATGAAGAAATTTCACTTGTGCTTTTAAAATCACGTAAAACGAACCCCCTAGTCCCTACTTTATACTTCCTAAACATAGTTGCGCCAGACTGAGTTTCATGAATTGCTTTATAAGTTCAAATAATTTATGCTGCGTAGGAGACAAAGCGCGCCCTACTTCTGTTTTACGTGTAGGTGTGATCTACCTACGTCAAAATGTACACGTTATGCAGTATTGTAAAATCAAACCTTAGCATAAAGGAGTGTAAATATTATGTTCTAAGCTTACATTTTGCTCATTAATATAATAAAAAAAAATTCATTAAAAGTCGCACAAAGAAAATCATAATAATACTTACCTATACCAATCTACACTGGCTATGAACGAAGCCCAAATGTGTGAAAAGAAGTGACTAGGGAGATAAATTATTTTCCCAGAAGAATCTAGAAATGAGAGAGAGAAACACTCGGCGTATCTATTGGAAGGAGGTATAATGTAGTGGAAAATTTTGGGTATGAGGTAACCCCAGACAAAGGTATAATCTCAGTTACCTACGTATCACTCTGAGTAGCTATTACTCTAGCAGCGTAGCGATATGTAACTACGATTTTTAAAGACATTGTAATCCAAACGTAAACACCTCTGTATGTATGAATACATCTTAAAATATTTTTAAAACGTTAGAGTCAATTTTCTTATATAAATTATTAAGTTTGAAATAAAAAATTGAAAAAAGTATCCCTCGCCGCTAATTTTAAAGAACTGAAAGTACATTAGAAAGAGGTCACTCATTATTTTATTATATTGATAAATTAATTAGAGAAGTTTGTCAAGGAGATTGGACGTAGTTCGAAATTTTGGTACATATGGTTAATCGCTTTAATCGTTTCCTTAAAATTAACATAGCAATTAAGAAATCCATAATCCATCCATTCTTAATCCAGTCTGTAGGTATTTATGCTCTACAAAAGGTGGCGTAGAAAATGTTTTGAAACGATATTGTTTAGGTATGAAAGGTTAATAAAAATCCAAGTTTTCGACCTTGACGGACCCAGGCGCTAGCCGCCATCTTGAATTAAAGGTGCTAAAATTAGGTATATTTTAAATAACTTCTCAATTGTTTACTAAATCACAAAAGTGTCTATGAAGGGTTCAAAGAAGACAAAATTACCTACATTTTTTTCATACATGATTATTCTGTAAGTCTTAAAGGTAAAAAGTTACAAGCGACGGAAATAATAATATTTACAGAAATCATATAATTTTAATTTTGTTTAAAAATTGTACAGCTATCATTTTTTAATTCTCTTTGATGGCCCGGGCTGGTTAATGGTGGCTTCTTCATTATCGTCGCTAAAATTTTCTGTTTCATTGTCTGTATTTTTAATTTCCAACCATGAAAAATCGTCATCATGACCAGAAGAAATCGAAGACGCTGGAGCACGCTTTCTAGTAACTTTTTACGGAGGGGACATGGATAAGGAATCCTTAGAAGATATCCGATATGAACGATTCATAAAGTTATCAATAAAAAGTAAATTTAATCGACGAAATTTCATGGTTGGAAACTAAAAATACAGACAATGAAACAGAAAATTTCAGCGACGATAATGAAGAAGCCACCATTAACCAGCCCGGGCCATCAAAAAGAATAAAAAAAGATTGCTGCACAATTTTTAAACAAAATTAAAATTATATGATTTCTGTAAATATTATTATTTCCGTCGCTTGTAACTTTTTACCTTTAAGACTTACAGAATAATCATGTATGAAAAAAATGTAGGTAATTTTGTCTTCTTTGAACCCCTCATAGACACTTTTGTGATTTACTAAACAATTGAGAAGTTATTTAAAATATACCTAATTTTAGCACCTTTAATTCAAGATGGCGGCTAGCGCCTGGGTCCGTCAAGGTCGAAAACTTGGATTTTTATTAACCTTTCATACCTAAACGATATTGTTTCAAAACATTTTCTACGCCACCTTTTGTAGAGCAGAGGCTTTTACATTTCCCCACAGACTGGACTATCTACCCTGGTCCCTGTGTCCAAACATTTGATTTTCTCCTAATACATATTATTAAAACACAAGGCTTTTCACTGGTTACTCAATATAAATCAAAGGCGTCCAGCTTTGTCATATAAACAGGTGAAATATCACAATTCATAATATTTATGAAGAAAATTCATGAAGTAGTATTAATTCTGCACTTAGTTAAAATCAATGTTTTATTATAATTATAATTCTATTATAATCCAGTGTTTTAAAAGATGTTCTACAGTATTTTCGACTTTTTTTGTGACTTTTTTTATTACCTCAGAAACTTCGTCTAGGGCGAACCGATTTTTTATCCGTAGATTAAGATGTCACGTAGCTTTAAAATACGATAGTGACTAGCAGTGGAATTGTTATACACAATATCATCACCATTTTAATTAAAGGAACCTGAATATATTTGAAATAGTGTAGTCATCTAATTTGCCCATTATAAAATGTATTTATACCGACTAAGCTCATCTTTGTTTCTCATTTTGAAAAATAGGGAAGTAATAAGTCACCAGTGCAATTAGAAATCTCTGTAGCATGTCAACTGTAAACCTTCGTAGCATAGTCTATTCTGTAGCTCTCTCAGGTTAAATTGATCATGGACAATGCTTTAGTGTTCAGAGTACAATTAAGCTGTTATATCTACCTACCTATCTAAGATATTAACAAGTTCTTCATTTAAATATAAATACAAATAATTTACCAGTTTGAAACAATTGTAATTGAAATATCAGACAGGTAGAGTCACATCATAATTTTTATTTCACTGAAGAATAGGTAGAGATAAGATTTATCTTGGTTTCCAATATAATAATATAATTTAATATAATTTAAGATATTTTCCTAGTATTATACAAAATAAGAATGTAATTTTATTAATATGATGATTTCATCTTACAAATAAAAGATAATTTTGATCAAAAGATAATCGCTAATTAAATTTACTCGCCACAGCTCACTACTGAGTTACTATAGGTGCTTTTCAGTTTATTTTCCGAGAGTTGAGGGGTGGCTCCCGATACCTGCGTCCAATTTGCCCGTTGCTATGACGAGAGACATGCTATTATCTCAGCGAGAGTATTGTATTTCATTTAGAACGTTTGAGAGGAATTAATTAGCCCGCCAACTCGACCTGTGATTGAAACACGTTGGTGTATCTAATTGAAATTGTTAGCAGTTGTTCTTTGTTCACGTTTAAACAGGTTTCCCGTCGAAACACCTAGATTTAATTTATAACATCAAAAGCATATTTTAAAAGAACTTTAGCTATGTTTATACTTTATTAACACTACAGATCATTATACCTATGTAACTTTCTGAATATTATGATAATAAAAAACATACCCACATACAATATTGTAACACTTGCTTATATAAAATTATAATAAATGGTAAAACGCAGCAAACGAAATTCTTTTATAAACGCTACATATACAAGCCAACTCATCACCATTGCAAAATGTTAAACTTTCTTTGGCTTTCCAACAAAATTGGAGAAAAACAAACAGTTCGTGTTATTTTTGCATTTAATTTCTATATTTTACTCCGTCCACAAACTTCACAACTGTTCATGTTCTTTCCGCTATCCAAATAAACGTTCGACCCTATTAATTGAATGATATACGTTCCAATGCTTTCAACCTCCGCTTTTATTTTCCTAATATATTTGGTAACATTTCCTTTGAAGAGTTATAATATTCACAAATCGTTTGTCGCTCAAGGTTCTGAAAAAAAACAAAGAGGGACAATTCAAATAAACATAAATTTGTAGCAAAGTTAAAAAATGCAAAGTTAGATTGCTTCCATGAAAGCTCATGTGTCGACATTTAAATGATACTATAGTAAGTATATTGTAATCGGAAGAACAGAAAAAAAATTAATCCTACAAGCGATCAACTCGACCTTAGATAAAAAAGAACTTAAATTTTAATTGCGATTTATTTACTATTATTTTGTACATTTTGCTTCAATATGAACTATGTTATAAGCTTTGCGGTTAGCATGTCGTAATTAAAAACTCGTTTATCTCAAAAATCCATTTTGAAATGCGGTTTCGTTCGTTTGTAAAATAATTACATTCGAAACCGTTGGTATTAATGTGTTTAAGCCGAGGGAAATGTAATGAATTACGGTTCAGTTTTGTTTTATATTTTTAACGTTTTATAGAACTGTTGTGTTTAAAGAATAAATGAAACAATAAAATAAATTAAAGTATTATAATATAGTAAGTATTATGCGTAACATATAGGTATAAGGTATAACTTTTCACACTAATAAATCGGCGAATAGAATAATTGATAGTAGATGCATACCCATTATTAGATATTTCATCATTATACAGCATTCGTATTAGTCTGCCATATTATTGCAAGCAATAGATGCTCGGATATAATCTACGTAGGTACTAGCAGATTTCCTTTGATATTGGATTACGGACCCCATAGAGAGCTAGCCCGAACTGCGCCACCCCACAATACCTCAGCGCATATACAAATGCATACAGGTGTATTTATTAACCCAAAACAGCTCGGTTTTCGCATTATGCGTGTTCATCATCGCTAACGTGTGAATCATTGTTTAATTGAAGCTGCGCAGGGAGCGGGCGGGAACGCATCGATCGTCTCCCGTTGCCATAGCTACGCTCCCCGTTCTCACCGCCCGATTCATTTGTAATCATTTGTTTCGCGACCATCGAATAATGGTGCTCGTCAAACAGCGCGAATTTGATGAATTACTATCAGGTACATAACTGTAACACGCGACGCTGTGCGCATGTACCACAGCGTGGGACGACCTTTATTGAAAATTTTCGAAGCGTAAGATGTAATACGGCACACGCGCCGCTCAAATTGTTCCCAGTCAAGTAGAAAGAACGATATTTTCAACTTTTACAATTTTGATTTTGCCCTTAATAAAGTTTAAAGAGATTTATTATTCGATGTTTTATTACAGTCAAATCATTTCATTTATTTATTTCTCTTCACAATTCCTTGTCAAATAACTTACTCTACATACCTTAGACTAAATACATACAAAAACTTTTATCATGAAATATAACTACTGATTATAAAAAATGGTTTTCGTTATTTGCTATGGTCATAGGATAATATAATATAATTCTTTTACCAATGTATGGAAAAGATGAACACTAGAAAGTGAACAATAAAGATGGGACATGTAATAAAGAACATAAATTCAGTGAGCCGCAAACCACACAAACCCTTCACCGACGAATTCATATCATTTGACTGGCTCAGAAAACACCATATTAGATTAATCTATGCCATCTTTTAATATAATATAAATGATAATCATGTAAGCAAGTCGCATTTTTCTAAAATTATAGACATCTCGCAGAACAACATCGAAAGTAAACTATCCACGAAAAGTAAAAATGTAGAACACCAATTTATTCGAGTATATTAAAAACTCTTGAGCGAGTCGTTACCGTACTTAGTTTTTAATGATTACGTACTGTATTTTTACGAGCTACGGCGGCGAAGCTACGCCGTAGCCCCTTGAGTTTGAACAAGCTCTCGCACAATGATGTAAGGACGTGTATTTATGCAGTGTGCGTATTTTGATTAAATTTACATTATTTCTCCCATGTGTTTTTATCGTTTAATTTAAAAAAAGAATAGTTTCATTTTTGATCAGCTACAAAATTTTATGGAAAAAAAATGCATATAAAACCAAATTAAAATTCCATGAACTAACATTTTTGTTTATTTTAACTCCCTGCGCTAGCCTGTCAGCTTGCAACTATGTTGAAATTTTCGATAACATGCATTCAACGTTGGAGCGGAAATTTCTGTTATGCATAGAAGAGGTTGCACAAAATAAAATATTCGAGCTTCGCAAAGCAGCTTCAATGTTCGTGAGCATAATAGAATTTCAATTTTTCTCTCTTTCTACACATACCTTCGATACCTTCATACGATGTTGAAAATTTAGAATTTCGTGTAAAATAGCTTTTTAAATATGATTTATCATGTCGATGTAATATAACACCTGTAAAATTTATTAGGGACGTGCCATCCATTTGGTAGAAAAGGGATTTAAACCCCAACCCTACCTCATACCTGAATAAAAACTCAATAATATTTTGAATATTGATTCTATTTACCTGTAGAATTGGTAAATGGGTTAAGAACTTGAATTTGTAATTTGTGATAACAATTATGACGTACTAAAATGCCCTAAAACAGCATTACCTGTAATTAGTAATATTTCTATAAAATTTGCGTAAAAACTGGTCACTCAACAAAATTGTAGATATACATGTTGATAATAATTATGATTACTAGTTTTTGTGACGCATTCTTATATTATTATTTTTCTAATCAGTCCTTCTAATTTAACTGATGAAGGAAGTTCTTTTTCGGTTCCCCGTTGCTTTATAACACTACGAAGATTAAGTCTCAAAGGTTTTCTTATTAATTATCCTCGATCAGACTACAAAAGATATAAAAAGCGTACCTACCGCGGTCGTAAGCTGGGGTGACGAACAGCGGGCGAGAGCCTGGCAAAGTGTTGGGTTTTCTCGAATAATTTTAATAGAAGTTCTGTGTGGGTCGGAGCGAGGGAGGGTGCGGTCGGGTGGAGGGAGGTCGCAAAATGAGATTTCCTTTGAGCCGGAGCGCGGCGGTGACCGCGACCAGCTTCGAATCGTGTCCCTCATATATCATGCGACGCACTCATGTACATTTCATAATATACGTCGGGCCCGCTCTCGCCTTGTGTAACACTCGCACACTTTTGTTTCCATTATTAATTGCAGTGTCCGAGCTTTTTATGGCTATATAGTTTGAATGTGTTTCTTTCTTTTTGCTATTGTTTGTGATATTCATATAATTGGTACATTTGAAATAAATAAAGAGATTGTAGATTATATTAAAAATTTAAATTAGTAAAAGATATACATATAAATATTAATATAATACTTTATAATAATAAATTTCAATATTTTAGAACCTTATTTAAAAAAAAAGTCTTATTTTTCGTTAATTCTTTTGCGCGATAAGCTTTATAAGCTCCTAGCAGGAGAGCAGATAATTGTTTTTACTACAGACAATCATGTAGTAATAAAGCGGTCTCAAGACGCTATTTATCGGTGTGTCCCAGTTGACTTCCGTAAAATCACACAGAGCCCACCTCCCCTGCAGCCCCCTCGTGTCATCAAGAGGGCCATTAGAGACAGTATCGGAGGGAGATCGCACTCAATCACGGATGTCCATCTCGGTGTATAGCCGCTGCCCGCCGGCGTTTTAATTTGACTCCGCATCCCATGGCTCTCTGTTTGTAATTATGAAATTGACGCCATATTTACGCTTAGCCAGCCGATACATTTTCTCTTTATTATCCTTCTGATGTATGGTCGACTAAAAGATTGTTTATTATAAACGTTATAGCAATGAATAACTTTTAATATAGTATGCATTAATTTTCATAATTAACATATCTACTGGTAATAATTGAAAACTATCTTGTAAATAACTTTTGAGTGTTAAGTGTTAACATTATATAAATAGTAGCTGTTCCCCTGCTGCTGCATCTCTCAGTAAGAGAAGCAATCTCTTACAAATTTTGATCAGATTTTGTCCTAATTCAAGTGGAGAGAGATTCCACAAATCAAAAATCATTAAAGTCCGTTCAGCTGTTTGTGAGTTATAAGTTGTTAAGCAGGACTTAGTTTGAGTATCTACCTAATTTGAAATTCGCAAAGTGAGAAGTGATTATAACTTTAATACTATAAAACAAACCAATACTAATACTTATATGTAGTTTACACAACTTACCTATGTGTCGGATATGTGTGGTTATGTGGAAGTTCTCTAAGTTATTCGATGCTCGGCGGAGGCTTAACTGGCAGAGTTGGACTGCTGGGGTAAGTTTACTGCACGTTTTATACTAGTTTTCCATCCCTACGTGCCGCCGACGGGGGAGAACGATTTCTATTAGTTTTAAAATGTGTAACGAGGTAAACTCCTACTTTTATTAAAATTTACTTATAAAATTTAAAATTTAAAAAGTTTAAACCATTTTAACATTTCTTTATCTTATAATATTATTTCAAGATCAAAATCGGTCTGATTTTCAGATTTAGAGAGAAAAATTGACAGTATTTTAATATTATATTGTATACTGCATATTAGATACAAATTCCTCTCAAATTAAATCAACAGTTAGTGACTTTTCTATTGATCTACGAAAACATTATTTTTGTATCTAGTAATTTAACGTTCATTCATTTATCTCTACAGCCTTAATTGAAAAGATACTGCAATACATTTTTAGTATTAGTTTGTGAAAATATTTATCGCATATTTTTCTAAACGAACTAAAAAGAAAACAGAATAAAAGAAATACCTACGGCATACTAGAAAGATACTCTTTTCATGTGGCTACCTATTACGGAAATGAAAATTGGTGTATGCAGGACGTATAATTATTATAAAGGCTCTTAAGTCTAAGTGAATTGTAAATTATGGGAAGGCATTGCAATCCACTTGAATTTCACAATATTTCGTGTAACTCCAGCTGCGACCTCGATCAATTTTCTAAAGTGTCGTAGCTCACAAAGGATCATCCGAGCGACGCAAATAAGATTTGTTTTACTTTTACACTGAATTAAAGTCAGGAATTAGATGAAGATAGTAAAAGCTAAAGTGCAGAATAATGTAGTTATTTGATTTTAAAATTCAATGCATACTGTCTTTGCTAGGAATAATTGTTTAGTAACGCACTAATTCATTCATTTGTCTATAAATTTAGACAATAGGTATATAAATATCACTAGAAACTTAATTTACTTAATTTACTACTTTCTTACATCGTTTAATTTTTTATGATTACTATACCACAACAACAGAATCAGTAATGATAACAAATTCATAATACTTCATTTAATTTATTTATAGATGAAAAATATATAGGAGTAAACAATATTATACCCACTACCCACTTCATTTTTAATTAAATGTGTTTCTCCTATTCATTACATTTTGTTCCAGAAAGTTCTATTATGCGTCACAAACGATATGCGATGGAAAAGTAGAGTCGCATCGCACGACTACCAATTAATTCCACTCCCATGCACTGGGTGACTCTGAAAAAGTTAAGTTGACTCGTATATAAAACTTTTTCGTTTCGTACATCACATTTTATTGAATTTCCACTTTATTTTTAAATTACCAAAATAAGTAAGCGTAATAGGTACCTATGTGTAAAGACGAGGACACGAAGATTAGGCTTTTCATAATATGCATAAACTCCAAATTATGTATTAAATAGATATCTAATGAAAAATATATTTCAGCAAGTAAATATAGACGTTTCGTAAACAACTGGAGCGTAATTTGATCTAACAAATTATTCATTTATTACTTTATATTAAGCCCTGGCTGTCACCATGGCGACGAGCTCTGCCCGGGCCGCTGGAAGCCTCCGCGCCTCGTGTTAATTCACCTGTCTACCACGCACACATACAGAGCTACCTGTCCTGTCGCTCGCTATACATACACGCACATGTTACACGCTTCTATGCACTTACAGGCTCCGGATTGGGGTGGTTTCAGATGCGACTCTATTGCAACGCGCAACAGTTGTATTTGTAACGGCGGGACCGTCTCGCCGGGCTCAGAGCGCGAGCCGCGCTAGTTGAGCCCGGCTGCAGCCGCCTGTAAAGTAACTGCATCGGAAGCGAAGCAGTCACTTCAGAGATTGCTCCGACCTCAGGCCATAGAATTTTAACCCGTTTTAGCCTTTATGTTTTCCGCTAGTTTTCCTTTCTCACTCAGTGAAAATTCAATTCAAATGGCTTTATGAGATGTCGCGTTGTGTTGTGTTCCGACTTCAATTTGAGGTTTGTAAAATTTGTTTATGTTACAGATCGCTATGAATGTACGATGTTATCGCGAGGTACTAAGATGATCGTTTCAAAACATTGGCAATATTCCAACTTACCCTTGATTTAAATCGAGAGAATTGAAAAGTACTAAACCAAACTTTTGTCTTGTTAGGGGTTTAAAAAAATTGAATTCTTTATTATTGAATATAGGAATATTTTTTTAGTTTATGAAAGTGATCGGTAATTATAATATAATAAATATTCATGTGAATTTACAGTTTCGTTTTAAAATATAATATGTTTAATAGGCTAGTTCCTGAAACTTTCATTAAAGTGAATGCCCTTGCTTACATTGTAAAATAATACAATTGCTTAAAAAACAATAGCAGCGCTACTGAAATTTTACAAAATGGAGAGCTCAAAACATTCATTGCCACTCTCCAAGCAGGCATTCATTAAAGTAGGCTTTGAGTCGGTGTTTTATTAAAACTGTCGCAAGCCTCGGAATATTGCATTTCAAGCACTACTTAACTAGGCGCCTGGCATCATTCCAAAACCCAAAAAGCTATCTTTACGCAAGGGTTATATTCCGATTACGACGTAGATTGTGAACTATGAGCTATCGAGATAATCATACAACATATTATCACACTTAACATATCATTTATCGTGTTTAAACCTATTGACTATTTTGATATTAGCTGTTCTCAGTTCATATGCACAGTTTAGTTTAGGTAAAATAAAAACTATACTTAATAAACATTATATTTTTAAAAACACAAATATTATTTACGAGTGTCTGTATATTAAGATTTTTTGTCGTCTTTTTAAAAGTAGCGTAAGGAAAAAAAACAGTAATAAAATATGCATAAAGTAGTAATAAACTGTCTATATAACTGTTTTCCAAATATGGTTTTTTTCATTGTATAATAGAATCTAAGTAACATAATTATTTGAACTGAAATAATATGAATAAATTAAATGTTTTACCGGACACTATTACTAACATTATCATCATCAAAATTATGTTTATTTTTTAATAACATTTTTAATTTGACACACATTTGTACTATTACAAAATGTATAGTAGGTTTACCTTATTCCGTAGAATATATTTTATACACATATCTACTCCACAGATTTGACCTTTATCTGATTTTCTTTACGGCCAAGTTGATGATCCGTTTTCTATATGCCCTGCCAGACAGAGATTTTTTTTATAAACCTCGACCGACATTCGTATCTATATACATACATCTATATAACATGCGCTACATGGTTCATTACGCTGGCTGAGCCAAAGACGTGGAAAAATGAGGACAGTGACTAAAATAAGAGATGAGAATTGGTACCCTGCACTAATCGAAAGTCACTTACATCTTTATCCTCTTGTAAAAATAATAGGCTCTGAGATGAATATCTGAAGATGATAGAATTAAGCGCCATTGTAATATGATTGTTGGCAAGGATCGAGCCCGTAACGAGCGTCCCGCGGGACCGCTCGCAATGTCTCCGGTCATTTTCAATTCAAATAAGACCAAGCTTTGTTCTCACTAAGGGGGAACAATTTGCGATAACGCTGGTCAAGTGTTTTATTTCATATTTCTAGCAATAAATGGAGATATTATGCAAACAGTTTACATGATTTGCGATGCTACATTTTACTTAAAATACACAGACACCGGCATTCAAATATTCCAGACGCCCCAATCAATAGAGCTATATGTATCGTATCTATTTATGTTTTAGAGACTGTTTAGATTGGAAATCCGTTTAATCTTTAACTAATGCTAAAAGGGGTTGCATATAAAGTATGCAGAGGCTGATCTAAATGTTTGAATTTTGAAACCTTCAAATAAAATGAGAAAAACTCCTTGATGGTTTTTTTATAAATAATCACATCCTAAAAAACAGAATACATACTCTAATTACGAAAGCTGTCTAATAAATAATTGGCCGGTACGAATGATGGAATAGGCAATTAGATAAATATTTCCCCAATTTACAGGGACTGGAAAGAGCCGAATTGAAAAGAAAGTGTAATCGAGTAATTTTAGAACAATAATGGATATATTATTATAAATATATTATGTCAATTGCAATGACTAGATTTGGGTTATGTTAGGACTGCGATGAAACCTAACTGTGTTATACTACTTTACTTAGTTAGGGCATATTTTTAAAATGATAATTTGTTATATTTTTTTTGTAGAAAGAACATTATAACCTACTCCGGGGAGGAATACACCTCATGGTATATAAAACTGCCTAGAATAATATTTCCAAACAAATGTTAACTAACACGAAACTGCCCAAGAACTTACTTTACAGCCCAATTACATCCACTTCATATTTTTATATGTATTTTTATATGTAGTTTAAACTTAATTTAATTGCTACTGTATCATATATTTTATAATAAGGTTTTAAACCCTAAAAGGATAAAATTTATTTATATAGGATCACTTTTTTGTCTGTTTCTCTGTCGAGACTCTTTTTCTCAATAAAGCGTGGAGGTATCAAGCTGAAATTCATGCCAACAATGAACAATAAAATAACTTACCTACTCAGATCTACCGACTTTTAAACCTGTGAAAAAAAAACATACTTCTAAGCGAACGCAATCAAAAGCCACAGTCGTTCTTGTTCCAAATTGTCGACATTCGCAAAGAATCAAAACCTCGGGAGTTCAAACACAAAATTTCAAAATTTGGTTTGATTCAACGTCTGCACAGACAAAGAAAAAATTGCAATAAGAAATAATTTTTAGGTTACAAGTTACAAGTTGACCGGCTTTTTTACATACAAAAACTACTGTATTTGCCTACAAATATCATAATATAATGCTATGATTAATTAGATTTTAGTTTGCTTCTCAGTTCGTTTACAAAAGTACTGTACGATCTTAAAATTATAACTGGTAATGCTTTATGTGAATGTGCTGTTGTATATATGAATATAATTAATTTAGAATAAAAAAATTCTAAGTTATGAAGTATTCACGTTAAAATTCATATTAATTGCAACTTTATCGTTCGGGAATAATATTGAAAGTTGCATGTAAATCATTATTCCCATAAAAGCTCAATAAAAGTCTCGGTGATATACAGAAATGGCAAACTCCACTGACCCTAAATAAAATGAGATCGCAGTATGTTTAGATGACGGAGCAAAAATAATGAGCAGAATTCATTCCTCTTTTTTTTGATGTGTATTAGAAATATGCAAAATTTATCAGGAAATATTATTATATTTAAATGGTAAAGCAATATATTTGTAAAAAAATCGAACTCATTTGCGTAATAGGATCTGTCTGATCGCCTCAGGACGAACATAAACAAAGGGATCGCTATTGGAGAGATCGTAATGAAGAGCCCTCAAAGAGGCGAGCTGGAGTCGCGGCCCGGCCGGCCGCTACCTCGCGAGTTGCACCGGCCAACCCTTAATTGAATACCCCGGCCGGGGCTAATCGGAGCTCAGCTGAGTGCGTGGGGTTGGAGGGGCGGGGGCGCGGGGGGCCGCCGGAGCCACGCGGGCTGGCCGCGCCCCCTGCGCGCGCCGCTCCGCCCGGGGAGCTCATTCAAGTAGCGAGCGCGCCCCGTACCAGCCGCAACCCTCAGGTATGTCCATTTTGCTTTTGGTGTTTGCACGTCGTGTATCGTTCCGCGCTCCGCGAGTGACAGTCGTGCTGTGACTGAGTGAAAACTGAACCGTACGCGCTCGAGGTACGTACGCATGCACGCAACGCGGTCGCACCGCTCTTATGTGTCGCTACAACGCATTCGAACATTTCGTGTCCGTTTTTGAGAGTGAAACGCGGCTTTGTGACGGATGTAGGAAAACAATAAGACAAAAATTAACATTTTATCGAAATATGTGTAATAAAAATACGCGATATAATCGATCATTAATTTGTAGAGCCACGATAGCAAAAAGTATTTTAAAAACGCCGTACACTAAAAACGTTAAATCAAAACGCACTTTGTGCTTAATGTTTGCATGATCTGTCTAAGCTTTCTTTGTTGCGACTAAAATCGAGATACGAGAAATTGGGTAAGTACTACATTATGCATATTATTAATAGGTTTATTTCATTTTGTGTCTAATTACCTAACTTCTTTTCGAAACGATTTTAAAATGAACATTTATCTACGTTCTGAGAAAAATATTGCATTAGGAAGCACTATTTTTGTCTACGAGCATCATTTTCTTATAGAAAGCTTTGTCGAATAAAGGTTCTAGAGATTTCGATAAATCGTGGGCGGGCGAGTCGAGACGAATCTCGCTCGGAGGCTGGGGTGTAGCGAGACGACTTTCACTGGCGCCTCACTTCACCTTGTCGCCTGGCGTGGTGCCAGCCTCCGACAACTTAACAACCCTCGCATTCTAAATATTCCCATGTCTACGTAATGACTTAGTACACAATTTAATTTTATTAACTTTTTCTGAGATTATTGATTGAAGTTCAAAAATTCGTAAGCTTTGAATGTAGCCGAGAAGTACGTCATCCGAAGACATCATGCAAGCAGTTACGATATCATCTGTAGGTACCTATATAATTATTCAGCACTTAAAGTAGTCGTATATTGCAAATTGCAACTTTATGTTCTAAATGTTATTCGCTTTATGTGTCACATAGTTGATGTTGTGTGTAGATTTTGTTATAATATAATGAAAAAATTATCTTTTTTTAAGCCTCCTTAATAATAAAAAAAAACTGACAAATAAACAAAAGAAATTCTAATTTATATCCAAACTCTTACCGGTATCTTAATTATTAAACTCACTCCAATCTATTGTTCACATCTGATTATCTACTATAATAGATTAGGTATTTTTACACGCGATTGGATGAACGTTAAAATTAGTGAGTTCGTAAGTTGCCGTAGCTCGTAGCAGTCGCTACGAGCTCTCGCGTAGACCGTGTCGTGCGGTCGCTTCTTATATAAATGGTGAATAAAATTAAGTTAGTGGTCCATTCATAAATAAGTTTTTGATAATATTTAGTCAATATTTTAAAGAACTATGAAAATTATTATAAATAATTTGAAAATATTAAAGGCTAGGCGCTTTTAATTTGAGTGTTTCTTTTGTGACCGGAATAATAATATAATATAAAATATAATATAACTTTATTTGTCTCATCAATTAAATGTTATAAAATCATTATTATACAAATTAAACAGTTATAAAAAATTTATCCCGTTTTTCTTAGAAATTATTTAATGTTAGTATTGTCGTGTTGAACACAAATATTCACATTAACTCCATCGATTGAAAAGCTTTGTTCGATAAACATAGCCATTATCAGTATTTCAATCATTGACCGTTGATAAGGTAATGGCAAAACCTTAACGGCTAACTTTGTAAACTATGATTAACCCGGTTTTATTTATAAATCTGACTTGTAGTAATCAAGTAAAAATAGTTTACTGTTTGTAATTTTTTAATATTCGTAAAATCTTAACAAATAAAAATTCTAAATCTTTCAATGAAAATAAGAAAATTAATAGGTGACATAACTTAATTATAAAACGGAAAAAGGGATTGATAAAAACATATTTAAATTCATTGGAAAAAAATCTTCAAGATCAAAAATAATGATATCAACTTCATCTTAAAATTAAAAAAACTTAATTGAGACGAATTCGTACAATTTAAAGCTCTTGTTTATAAATTCAAATAAGAAAATATGATTATTGAAAAAACTGAATAAGTATAAAAACCTTTTTTTAGACCTACTCTAACAGTTTAGTTAAATAATACAAAAATGAATAATAAAACGAAAACGTTTTATACAATAGTATAAACAGCAGTGCACGCTATTTAGTTGACCATCGGGCCAAGTATAAAGAGGGTATTATCAGAGATTGCAGAGATAACCCGCCGACGGCCGGCGCGGGGTCGCGGACACAAACCACTTGTGTATGCAAATACTTAAGTGTTTACAGCCAAATGTTACTTACTATTTATTCAAATATATTTATTGTTTAACAACTAAAAATGTATTGTTTAATTTTGTAATTTGCGAATTTTATAAAATGGTGTAAAATGTAAATTATTTTCTGTTCCTAGCAAACAAAATATTTCTTCAAAAATCATAAAAAAATTATAGTCATACCTATTATTTTGAAATGTTGGCAACAATGATACGCATTCTAAACGAATTATTAAATAATTACTATAATAAATCGTAAATCGTAAATCGTTAATCCTCAAAATCTGTTATTGAATGACTGTAAAAATGTTATTGAATTCCGACAATTATTTTTGACAATATTGTTTTCACATTGTTCTACATCTAACATTTTTTTTTCTGTGTATAATTATTTAGATTAAATATTAAATTCAATCCAATTCTGAAGTAATGCTGTATGTACCTATAATTAGTAGCCAATTTAGATTAAGACTTTATGTACGATTATTTATATAATGTTACAAATTGAGTTACTGTTGGTGCATCATAAATAAATAAATAAATAAATAAATAAATAAACTAATTTATACAAATACATCATACTGTATCAAGCCGGCTGCTCTTACATAATTCATTAATATTTGATACAAGTATGAAAGGGCCGGCTTCCCCGGCCACATTGCGCGATGCGTGACGCACGCGTGACGCGACATGTGTGCGTATTATCGACGCGCGCGCAGCTGCGTACGTTCACCCCGACTAGACAATACTATCACAAAAAACACCCTGTATTTTGGGTGATTAATCCAAACCCGCATTGTCTAGGAAAATACTCTCATTATTTGCACGCGCAAGATGTAATGTATAATTTTAAATGCAACCAGCGTATGCATATTAATGCTTACTATTTAATCTCGTAAACTAGTTTTGTTTGAATGGAATTTCGTTAAATGATGACCTCTGTCCAGCTGCTATGTTAATTTTCATATCGGTATTTATAACATCGTTTATGTACTTACTAGAAATTATTCCATAATATTTGCATAATTTGTCTGTATATTTCTTTCTTATTTTTTTAATGAAGAAATATTATTCGTAACCCAAACTGGTGATACAATGATTTTTTTATTAATTTATTTTAGATTACAAATATTATGACACTACTATAATCGAATATACAGTTGAAACAATTACGTTATTTTTGTCACTTTTAAGTTTGAGAGGATTCATTTCATGAAAAACTTTATTACTTATTTATCTCGTATTTAATTAAAATTTGAAAGCAATTATTTGCAATAATGGGTATTATTTAAAAAGCTTTCTAAAGTTATGGTGAAAACAAACCGATTCATTCCAAAAACATTAATGATCAACAACACTCTTAGATTTCCAATTATTTTTGTGATCATTAAATTAATTGAAAATTTGCTCACAAATACGGCATTATTAAGCACAACCAAATAAGGTCAAAACAAAGTAAACGTGTGAACAATCCACGTCACACGATTATCGGTGACCCCATTAATTATATGTGACCTCGCCATATATTTAATAATAGTGGATGCTGAATCGCTCTTTCAACGTCTCTGGAACAATAGTCTGATTCAACAATCGATTCATCGATCGAGGCGACAGCTGCGGGGTGGGGTCGTCGATTGCGGGGTGACACATGCCCCTGCGCCTTTATATATTTTTGAGCTTATAGCTTTAGTAGATAGAACGTAATAGTTGTTCTTGTTTTGATTAGTTGATTATTTTTGACGTAAACAAAATGTTGATAGCCGATTTTACCAATCATGGATATATTTGATTTGTTGTCGGTCTGTTAAAATTACAAATAATCTACAAATATGTAAGTCAAAAAAGTAAATAAGCTCAGTGACTTTATCAACAAGTCGTCAAAGCGCCTCGAATGCATTAGAATCATACATCACGTGAATCGCAATGCTGATGATTAAAAGTTTTATATAGTTATTTCTTTCAAGTAAACATAATAATGTTATCAATTTGAAAATGATCAATTATAAAAAATGAAAGTTCAATGTCCTCGCCACGCGACTCACTAGGACCCTTCTATATCAGCGTCGTTAATATTAAAATGCCATTCAAATAGCCTTAAAAATGATTTAAAGTGTGCTAAGGTCGTCCGTGTTTTTTTTTTCACTTTGGAAAGGGGTGATATTATTCACGAATAGGGGTGTTTTAGAAAGTAAAACGAGCAAAACCATTGTGATTTGGACACTCTCAGTTTTGTTTTTATTTTTATACTATACAGGTTCAGCCTTAACTTTTTTCTATACTTGAAGTAAATACTTTTTCAAAAAACAATGTTAATTGATGTTTAATTATACGTATTTACGAATTATTATCATGAACTTAAAAGTATTAAGCGGTTGTAGTATATTCTAATCAACTGTTACACTACGAATTTATAACATCATTTATATAAATTTATTGTACATCTTAATTGCTCTACCGGCCACTTATATATTTTTTTTATAACAGCAATCTTACATATACTTGCACATTTTATTTAAAAATGGCAAGCATTTTAAAGGTTATAGCAAAAAGGTGTTTATAAACAGCGATCGTGCAATGAAGGGGCAATGATCTATACGAAAGGGTCAACTGGCGTGGCGGTGCGCGGAAGTTGGCAAGGGCTTCCCTCTTCTCGTCCACTTGCACCCTCGGCCTTATGTAACTTATACTTGAATCATAGTCTAAGTGTTCGTATGGACTTGCTATAACAATTTTAATAGAATTGTTTGTTTATGTAGTATTTTCTGTGTCAAATGATTATTATTAATTAATCGTATTTAAATGATAATTATTTTCAAAGAATAGAGCTATTTAATCAATGCTATAAAATAAAAAAAAATATAATAACTATATACATTAATATATCAGAATAAAAATAAGTCTAAACAAAACTAGTAGATTGTAAGAAGAATGATTTAAACCTTATAACAATAAACTCTATACGTACCTATTACCGCTACAAATAAAATGTATTATCGTACGTGTTAACGTTACCAATTAGAGGTTATTCAACAAAAATGTTAAAAGAACCTAATCCGAACATGATACCGTGGAACTAACATAAATATTTGAAATGCCAACAACAAAACGCAGCAAATTTATGTTAAGTACTGTTACAGGTCATTTGTGGTAACGTCATTATAGAGGTGCACATTTTTCTGCCCCTTTAATCTCTTTTAAGCCTTGAATCACATTCTACAATCGATCAAACTACGTATTATTAAATTGGATATGGAATCTTAAAATAGCAGATTGCTATTCTCGTTTAATTTGTATCTTATTACATATTTTAATCAGTATACAGTAACATAAAGTAATTATAGTCTATCTAGATTTTTCTTTTACGTATTTTTATCAAGATACTTTTTCAATTTAATTACCAATAAATAAGACTTGTCGTAGTTTCTCTTTAATTAATTAAATAATTTTTCTTTTCACGACAGTTTCAATACATTGATAAAGCCATTCCATAAAACATAATCGAATTGATAGACTTACCACAAGGCTAATCACAAAACTCCGGCTACTTAAGGTGTACTATAGACAGCCCCTCAGTGACCCCACGTGAAATAATTACCCATTGTTTACATGCTTTCACCATGGTGAGTGCAGTACAGCCCTTGTCCACTATTTGACTACTCAGAGTGTGATTGACCAGAGCAAACTAGGGGAAAATCGGTAGAAATGTTACACGTTTTAGTGTATTTGTATCACAATATGTATCTAACACTCAATGTAAAATGGTTATTTTACAAAATGTAGAGAGAGTTTATTCGGACGGTTATAAGCTTAATAATTTTATTACATTTGTAAAATCTATTCAAAATAAAGGTTTAATTTTTAAAATACTTTTGTATAAAAACTAACAACTGCTTTTTTATTTGAGGTATTTGCATTGACAAACGCGTATAAGCTTTGGAAATATTTCATTTTAATTAATATTGTTAAAATAACAATTAATAGGTATTTTTTTAATAGAGATAGGTACTAGAACAAAGAAAGTTCTTTAGTGATCATTGATCACATTTCTAAACCTTATTCTCTATACAATTTACAAGTAAACATAACGACAATTACTGCTTCTCATTAAAATTGAAAGCCATAAGTCCGCCTTTGAAATCAATCTATTTGTATTACAATTTACCTGTATTGAAACAAAACCGATCAATGCCCACACTAACCTAATCGTTTATTTTGTTTACTTAAAATGATTGAACGCGGTTTGAATACGAAGCAAACGTAGTTTATTGTGGTGCTTAGATATTCTATAAATTAAAATTTAATACGATAGAAATATTCAAGTATAAATATTGAAAATATGTAACGTCGGAAATTTAATCACATTATTTAGATTTCAACTTATAACATTCTGTAATGTATTGTCTTAAGATTATCACTGTAAAAATTTAAAATTAAAATTTATATATTGAGATATAAAATGTGTGTTTATTATGTACATGAAATGTAACGTCTCGTGATTTCAAATATGTAATTATGATATGATTTCGTTTGAGATTGAGATTTAATAAGAATTTATTGAGCATTTAGTACCGTCTATTAATTTAAACATGTCTTCAAAATTATCAATCATTAAAATAAAATAAATTGCTATTCCCATTAAAAAAAAACAATTTACAATTTACTTCGTTCAGAAACGAGAAAATTCATTAATTATCTACTCAACTATCTTAACTTGAAAACTTCAGCAAAGCTAGCGTGCCTACGAATTGTGAAGGAAAACGAAAGTATCGTAAGGGCTGTGACGAGTGATCGCGATCAATGGTACCTCACTCCGCCAGCTACAGACCTAATATCTGTTATAAATAGATTTTGTTTCTTCTACACACGAACCTTTTTGTCTTCAATATGCCTTAAATCTTAGTCGTTCTAAACATAAAAGTCGAACTTGCTCCAAATCTGGTTTCTTATAATACTTTACTTTTCAATGAAATATTAATAATAAATTATAATAATAAATACAACTGAATCTTAATTTTCATACTTTTTATTTATCTTTGTGATGTAAAACGTAAAAGTAAGTAAAAATATTTATATAGAGACAAAAGCATATAAACTTGCAAATAGTATAGCAAAAATATTTCATGTAACTTACGATATAGAATTACGATATTATAGTAATAATTTACACAAATATAATTCTAACTAGTAATATGAATTCAAGTACAAAATGAACGAAAGAAAATGAACGTTGATATAAATCCTCTATAATTCTAGATGAATACAACTTACATAACCAAACCAAAAATAATAATTTATGTGCATCTAATCAAAACAGCATATTATATTTTTATACCCGTCTAACAAAATAAGTAGCCAAATGATTCCCTGCGCGTGTGACAATACGACAGCTGCATCTCTAGCCTTTGTACTATGCACCCCAACTAACGGTAGTGTGTGTAGAATGCGCATGTCTATGAAAAAACTAACTTTCCAGTTTGATGGGGTTCACTGGCCGTTTTAGAGTAAAAGCCGTGCCGTTTTTTAATGTTTAAAAACATTTCTAAACTGACGTCACTGTGAGAACCGTGGATGGAACAGTTAAAGCATGTTTTATTCAACGTTTGACGACTCAAGGAATAGAGCATGAACTACATGAGAACCCATATTTTATGGAAACCAAGTACAAACCAAAGTAATGTTACGAATTTTTATGTGGCGCCTAATTCTGTAATTTGAATTTTTACATGAGTTACGATAGTGTAAATATTTATGTGTAGAGTAAGAAATGCAACAAAGGAAACGAATAAAAGGAGCTTTTTACGTAAACTTTAAATAGTTTATGAGTTTTAATAATTTATTTAAATAATAATTGTATCCTTTACGCTTTCATGCATATATATGACTTACTGAATAAAAACATTGTACATAATGTAGGTTAAGTTAAAAACTTAGGGTTTTTTAAGGAACTTTAACTTTTTATTAATTTTGAATATAAGACAAAATTATCTATTAATAGAAACCATATTATTCAAAAGCATATTATAAAGTCAAAACTAATAGTCTCATACAGCATATTATAATTAAAATTTGTGTTAATATGTTATCTACTTAAAAACTTGCGCCTACAGAACGTACAATTCAAACTTTTGTACTCCTGAATAAAGTTTAGGCGCAAAAATTATGCAGTAATTTATTGTTTTTTTTTTTTCATTCTTTCTGTTGATCCATTTTAAATGGTCAGGTTTACTTACGTGATACCTATGAAATCAAAACAACTTTGCGGATTACTAATACATATTATTATAATGTGTGAAAATATCAAGAAGACAACTTGAGAGAAAAGAGAAGAAAGGAAGACTCAGGAAAATTACAGAAGAAAACAGTCCACCTCCTCGCGTTCACTGCTGGCCGTTATGTTTATAACACAGTCATAAGGCACGCGGTGAATGCCAAGAGCGGGCTCATACGACGATCAGATAGAAGAGAGAAGAAAGAAGACAGACAAGAGAAGATTACAATATCAACTCTATATTTTGTGTATATAAATTAAGTGTTACTTTGCGCTGACGCAGCATATTTAAAATAGTAATTTGTTTATTTTGATGATTAAAGTTATAAACACCTAATTATCTATTCTTATTATATTGTACTGTAAGTTATGACTATAAAAATCACCAGAATTCCTAGCATTCTCTGTAACTTACCATTTCTTAGAACTTCTCACGGTTTTATAAATCTTAAGATGTATTAATAAATAAACTTATGTTTTTATTTACCATATTTGTATTGTCCTACAAACCAACAAGAACCAGAATTGGCCTTAAATGTGACATTATCTTCCGCAAAAAGGATTGCTTACGTCATTTACCTTAAATTTAAACAAGCAAAATTAAAAGTCTCTATACGCTTACTATATATTATGTATGTATATGTGTATTATATATATATATATATATATATATATATATATATATATATATATATATATATATATATACACAATTTCCTTCCTTTTATTCTCGAACTCAGATCCGAAATGTAGATTTTTCAATTTTATAATGTGTCATTGTATACGAATGAATATCGTTATACAATATTAAGTTGGTCGGTTACCTCGTTCTAAATAAAACAGCTGAATTTGCAACTAAAATATGCAATGTAGAGACGAGAGACATCCGTGACAGCGGTTCTGGGTCGACGATCGTTGTGTAGCTACTTTGGCGAATTTGTTCTAAATCACCGTATGTTACAGTCTTATTGATGTTTTCATAGCAGATATATTAAGTAATAGACGATTAATACGTTCTACTTTTTTACGTACGTGCTTAAAATATTTTTTTTTTTTCAATATTATGTTCGCCTGGATGTGCGTTAGCAAGCATTAAAATATTGAGTCATTTTTATTAGATTTTGGTCCATTTTTATCAAAATTTTAGTCTATTCTAAATCTTTGTATTTTCAAAAGCAATGAGGTAATTGCCAATGTCCTTCTCCTGGCTCTAAACTACCTCCCTGCCAATTTTCAGCTTAATCAGTTCAGCCGTTCTTGAGTTATAAGTGGAGTAACTAACACGACTTTCTTTTATATATATATAGACTAGCTTCCGCCCACGACTTTGTACGTGCATCCCCGTTTTTCCCCGTTCCCGCAAGAATTTCGGGAAATCCTTTCTTAGCGGATGTCTACGTCCTAAGTCCTAACATCTGCATGCCAAATTTCAGCCCGATACGTTCACTGGTTTGGGCTGTGCGTTGATAGATCACTCATCAGTCACCTTTGAGTTTTATATATGTGGGTGATTATACAAAAATGGGGTAACTCGATGTCATCAGCCAATTTAAACAAAGTCTTATTATATTTTATTCAAATAACAATCTATTTTAAAACAATGAAGCGTCCTTTATTTGGTCACTCAATTTCACTTCTTTATCTTATATATAAAAATGAATCGCAAAATGTGTTGGTAAGCGCATAACTCGAGAACGGCTGAACCGATTTCGATAATTCTTTTTTTATTATATTCCTTGAAGTACGAGGATGGTTTTTATGTAGAGAAAACGTAAACATGTACCACGGGCGAAGCCGGGGCGGACCGCTAGTGTATAATATATGCATCAAAAATGAATATAACTACCTCTATAATATGCTGGCTGGTTATATAATAATTATGTCACGTCACACTAAATTCAAGATGGCGGCCTTTACACAAAGCACTATTTTAGAGCTCAAATTCTTAACAATGAGCACTAATACACGGTCTTGGTACATTTGTTAATTAATGAGTGCATAATCATTATGTTTTCTTTGATATTTATAAAAATAAATACCTGATTAAAATACCACCATTTTCTTCCAAAGAACAACGCAGTGCCGGATGGTCCATAATTGCTGAAAATTGGCGCGTAAGGGTTGACGTTCATGTGGTCACCGTCCATCTAGAATTGCGTAATTTAATATTAAATTTAGTCATTGAATGGAATGCTATACTAACGAGTTAGAGTACAATGATTCAATTTTCTCTACTTGAAAAATTACAATTAAATGATGTTTTTACCAAAAACTAAAAACTGCAAATTAAAACATGTACTTAAGTCCAATCGTGCTTATAGTTTACGTGTTTTTAATATAATAACTGTATTAACTCCTGTGTATTTGTCTAATATCGATGAATTCTAGCTCGCATAAGCGGATATTTTTAAGGCTATAACCATAGATATAATCTATTATGTAATACCTTATGATTCCACATCCAGTTTTGTTTATATTTATCCTTGTGTAGGGTATACGGGTTTCCAGGGTTCTTCTCATAATCTGAGCTCGCTGATGATGGAGACGTTTCAGAGGAAGACGTCGATTCACTGGAATGACGGATCCTGTATGCTGACTTTATTTTTCTGGTTCTTCGTAGATTTACCTTAAAAAATTGTTAAGCTGTTTTGCTGCTTGTTTAAAATACAAATGAATAAAAATAATAAATTAATACCTCAAATGTCAGTACTTTGGCATGTCACAACTCCGAAAACCAACAATCAAGTGACTATCGTTTAAACATTATCATCGATTTAAGAAAACTTACTAATTCACTACAATCTTTGATGTACATAGTATTATATACTACAACTTTCATAACGCAATGTTTTCCATTTTATTTAAAAAATAAAATTAAACTTTGTCATCGTTTTCACTAGTCAGTCCGTTGTGTGTTTTTTAAATTCGAAATTCTCGCTAAATATCACCAAGTCGAGGTCAAATCCCTGTCTAAGTATTAATGTTGGTAATGAAGTTACTTGTGCACCGCATATTTTGACGGCCGTCATAACTGTACCAGCGCTAGGGTTGTGTTTGTCCTCAAAAATCTTGCTGCGCCAGTCAACATTTCAGTCCTATGGTGAGTCGTTATTTTATTGTTAATCCGATTTTTATTTTCATTTATAAATGGTTAACTATGATTTGTAAAAATATAGTTTGTTGATATTAGAAATTAGGAAAAAAAACCTAATTTGTGATTATAACCTCATATTAAGTCCCTTTTCATCAATCCGCTGGCATCAGTCCTTTGTCAGATATCGCGCCAGAGGACTGACGCGGCCCCATAGTACTGATGACTCTATCATTTTTGAGAACTTTTATCTTGATTGCTATTGGTATAAGCATTTCTATATTATATTTCAGTTAAAAACATCATGCGCCACGCTAAAAGAAACTGAATTTGACTAGGGAAGAAACATTTAAAAAAGAGTAGCAAAGAAAAGAGCTATTGAAACAAACTACTAATAATTTTATTAAAAAGATCTTATTTTCTTTTAATTATTGATTTTGATGCTTTCAGGGCATAGCTTTTTATATTTATCAGATAAATACGTATACGTATAATACTGTGAAGTAAAATTACCTCAAAATAACATAAAAGTTAATTAATATACTTAATAACATTATAAAAATGTCAAGGGGCTCTTATGAAAACTCAGATGAGACTTTCATTCGAGCCTTTGGTTTTTAATTTTATAATAATTAGTACTTTTAACATAAATATTGGTAGATTTTTAGGGCTCCGAACCTCAAAAGGAAAAAACAGAATCCTTATAGGATCACTTTGTTGTCCGTTTGTCTGTTAAGACGTTTTTTTTGGAACGCGTGGAGGTATCAATCTGAAATTTATATTGGATACTCAAGATTAAGAACCCTTGGGGCTGTAAAAAAATCAAACTTATAACGCAACGCAATCAAAAGATACCTACATCCGTTAATACTACAAATTTCCACAAAATTCAATATTCGCAAGGGAATAAAAAAATACACAGGATGCTTGCCGTGTATACAGTCTACTATAGTTTACTTCTACTCGGTAAATAGCAACGTCTTATAACACAGATAAAGGAAAAATTGCTAAAAGTGTAAATTTTAAGTTACAAACATAATAAACAATAGGTTTGTTAGGAGTCCAACTCGCACTTGGCCGTTTTTTTGTTTCTATTGTTTGTGAATTAACTAATTCAAAGTAGTAAAAGTTAAGTAAGAGAGTAAGAATATTCACGTTGCGTTAAATGTCAGAAGGCTGTTTTGAAAATTGAGACATTGTTTTTCCCAGTATCACATATTATTAATTATCATTTTTAAACATGTTAAGTACGTAAAAGACATGTGCCATTATTAAAACTGAGAGATTTGTAGTAATTTTCATTGAATTTCTTTAAGAATATTACAAGTTATAGTTTTTTATCAGTACCATGTTAGCCTCGTCAGTCCCCTGGAGGCCAAATCCAGAAAATTTAAAATATCTCACAATCTATTTAAAAAAGTGGCTGGCCCGATTTGGAACAATATATTCATTAGATTAGCTATCATATACACCCTAATTTGTAACAATCTGATATAAAAAATATAGTAAACAAAATATCCTCAAAAGTTACCCCATTTTTGTATAATGACCCATATAGATGAAGATTAAATATCTATCCTCATAGGACATAGATGAATATTATAGAGTCTATGTTTTCACAGTAGTTATGCTTTTTATATTGAACAAAAGGGCTACTGCCGCTTTAAATAGAAATTAAGAACTATTAAATAATAAATATAAGGACTCATTATACAAAATATAAAGCTATTTACTACATAGTATGTTACTTTGTAATAATAAGTACCCGTAATTCAGATCTAGTAGGTAGGTAGAGATGGTTTGACCATCTTGTTTTGTAACTGTTTATTATATGGCTGAGAAGTATTTTTATTATTTAAATTAAAAGTGGTGCTATTGAAGTTTATTCATACTACTAGCTTTAGCTGGCTGTTTCGTTCACGGATAAAAGTATGCCTGATAAAAGTAATGTTTCTATTTTAGGCCTTAGTCTATCTGCATACCAAATTTCAGTGAAACCAGTTCTATACATACGTCATAAAGGCTTTACACCTTTTTATTTTTGTTATTTGGATTTATTATATTCATTGTATTAAATATATAAAAATTGTGAAGGAAACCTCAACAGGATGAGTTAAATTAATTTTTTAACATATAAATTATATATCCTATATCTTAATATATATAAATCTCGTGTCACAATGTTTGTCCTCAATGGACTCCTAAACCACTGATTATAATAAAATTCGCACACCATGTGCAGTTCGATCCAACTTGAGAGATAGGATAGGTTTTATCCCGGAAATCCCACGGGAAAGGGAACTATGCGGGGTTTTCTCTGAAAACGCGGGCGAAGCCGCGGGCGGAAAGCTAGTATTAAAATATATTATGAATATTTATGTGACGTCATCAACATTAAAGTTATAATATGTACATACAATGACAAAGTGGCATGTACATACGTTTGATGTCTATTACAGCTAGGTTGAACTTTCTCTCGTCGTCCTACATCCTTTTCCTTTTTTCCGATTCCCATCGCCCGTTATATTTAGCATGATTTTTTTTTAATAAAAAGGACATAGAATAATATCTCTATCGACGCACTGCCACAATTTTTGTTGATTAAATGAAATTACAGTGAAAGAAATTTTCGATTAGTGTTTTGTAGAGTCAATTTTTGACGTCACGATCGCGTTATTTTCCAATTTTGAAAGAGTATTTTTTATATTTAAGTAAAGTTATATTTTTGCAGTGTTTTTTCAATTGTATTAAATTGACTTCTTCTTAAGTCTTCTTCTATATCCTTTATAGTTTATAGTATAAATTTAGATTCTAATGAATAAATAATGAGTGATAAGATTTTATATTATAAAAATATTACGCAATCATCAGAGTATTGTTGACAAGTATGATTATTTTTGCATTTACAGTTTTGTTTATTATAGTATAAATAAAAATGTTCGAAATGAGAATACAATAAGTAAACCACAAGCAGGAAAGTCACGTAGAGCAAGGTCCAATATGTTTGTTTCGATTGACTTGTTGGATAATACTGATTTATATACTTATAAGGACTTGACGCAATAATCTAAGAGCTTCGTCAAGGATATACGTCGCAGGAGATTCATATGATTTTTTTTATCTGAAAATAAAGGGTGGCTTTGGATTTTCAACTTTTTTATTTTTTAATTCAATTTTTTTGGGTGTGCTCCCCGATTTTGTTTAGTTATGACAAATTGAAGACTGTTTATTTTGAAAAGTGTATTACTTGTACAATATATACTTAGATAATTTAAATAAAATGATTGGAATCATTGATCGTGAAAAGTTTAATTTGTTGATAACATAGAGTACATAGAGACACTTGGACAAAACATACAGTTATTTTTGTTAAATATAGATAAATTATATAAACGATGAATATGAAAACGAAAAAGAACATCCTGGTAGCTCTCATTACAAGCAGAAAAAAGAAAATCTATACTAATATAAAAAGGGAGTTTCGATTAAGATCGAGGTAAGATCCGATTCTGAAAATTTCGGGAGTGACTTAGGTTACATATGTGTTTTATCGTGAGTTCAAATCCAGTTGAGGTTTTTTTTCTTCATTTTAATAAAAAATATTTTACACCAAGATTTTAATAACAATATAGAGCGCAACAAAGTGGGCAAAGACCAGCTTGTTAATATATTTATAGCATATAAGATCTTATGTGTTAAATGACATTTATAATTGCTCTGCACAAAAGCCTAGTCATAGTCACGTCACAAATATTGGTTAGGGAGCCAGGTGCAAATTTGGTTAACTATTTCCTCTCAAGAGATAATTCGTCAGACGCATGAGAGTATAGTATTATAAAGCCTCGTGAACGTCAGCTGGCGCTCGGTTGGGGGGGGTGAGCGGTTGTAGCCTCCCACGCACATAGGAAAAAAAATACATTCATTCATTCATTTCCTCTCAGCTAAAAATTTGTCAAATTGTAGCTAACCCAATATCTCAACGAAAAAAATAGTCAGCTGGTTACAACATGGTGTATTATACGTCAGCTGGTGTCTCGAACATGAAAGTTAAATTTAAAGAAAAATTTATTTTCCGTTATTTCCTCTCAAACAAAAATTTACCTGATGATAGCTTATATGTAACTGTGGATAAATATATATGTCAGCTGGCTGTATCTTGGTGGAAAAACCGTCAGCTGATACGGGAGGCTACAACCGCTCTTCCCCCCAACCGAGCTCCAGCTGACGTTCACGAGGCTTCATAATACTATACTTTGATGCATTTTACTAATTACCGCTTGAGAGGAACTTGGTCATAAAATCTGCTGCTGGCTCCCGGACCATATCTTAATACTAGCCTTATATAAAGGCGAAAGTTTGTAAGGATGTATGGATGTATGGATGTTTGTTACTCTTTCACGTAAAAACTACTGAACCGATTACAATGAAATTTAGCACACATATAGAGGGTAACTTGGATTAACACATAGGATAGGTTTTATCCCTGAAATCCCACGGGAACGGGAACTATGCGGGTTTTCCTTTGAAAACGCGGGCGGAAATCTAGTATTTAATAATGCACAGGTTCTTGAACAAGGAGTAATAAACATTGTGAAATAACTACAATTTACAGAAACAATATCACGAATCCGTGATGTCTATGCAATATTATGCAAACGCCACATTACTTTCAATTGTTAAAGGAGAATGGGCAAATTGGGCCTGAAACTTTGGCTAAGACCAATACACACGAAATATTGTTTTTGTGATAGATCATTACACATAACTTACGAAAAAAATAAAATAAAAAAATAAATCAACCGGGTTCTTGTACAGTCAAGGCAAAAAGTTTTATTTATTTGGCTATTATTTTGCGCACAATAATGGTGTTTTTAATTCGAGTGAAGTAAATATAAATCTAAATGTCACTGAAGTGACTGAGCTTAACCACAAAAAACGTCTAACTACGTTGAATTATAATAAACACGGTATAGGTACCTGTTACAAAACATAATATTAGTGTATTTCGGTTATTAGAAGGCTTAAGATTAGTACGTATTTGTAAGTGAAAGTGAATTGGAGTAACATAAAGATATTGTCATTGTCTTATAACAGTTATTTATTGCAAAAAATATTAAAGACAAAGAAATAAAACTTGATGTGACTGTACAAAAACCCGGTTGATTATTTTTTTATATATATTTTTCCCGTTATGTATGTGTTATGATCTATTATAAAAACAATATCTCATGTGTATTGGTCCAACTCAAGGGTTCAGGCCCAACTTCCATAGTAAAATGCCCATTCTCCTTTCTTCAGAAATTACCCGACCAAAACTTATTATTTACTTATTTTTTTATTTCTCTTCAATAATGTGACCTTTAACAGCCAATATTGAATTATTATCACATTCAATATAGAAAATTATCAATTAAATTGTTTTCAATAAGATTTTATTTACAAAATATATAATAAAATACGTTTCCCTATCTATAAAATACATTTGCTTATATTTTAATTGCTTATTAATTACTTCACTAAACTCTAACAATTATTTAATCTTCCGCAATTATTCTAATTATCTACATTAGGACCACATTAGTACTATATTTGGCAAATGTCTATTTGCAACCTTCATGATAAGAAATTTTGATTAGAAAATTTTGTCATTCAAGACATTTGTGTCGAAGGCAATCACACACATGTAAATTCTGAAACCTATAAAAATACGATTGCGCGAATTGGCAAGTGTATCTATAGATAGTGCTGAAGTGAAGAAACATGCGATAAGATCTTATCAGTCGCGGTCGCTACACCACGTACTGAAACTGATAGCTATGAACATGTTCACGCTTTTATATTTATACAATTCCTTTTATAGTTCTATATTTTTCTATAATTACATGTATTTTTGTTACATACTTGATTGGAGCCAGTGTGGTGATCTCTAAAAGTCAGCAAACAGCTGATAGAAATTCCTGTCATAGTTATCGTAATTAAAATAAAACTGTAATTAATTTCACTGTATTCGTTAATATGTATTAAGCATTGAGTTACTATGCACTACGTACTAGAGAGGACATCGCTACTAGTAACACGAGTTAGAGTCAATCGCCTCAAACCAATTTTTATTTTTACATTGATTGGTTTTAATCGATAAGTTTATACATATTTTTTTTAATAAGATAACCAAAATTTATTGATTGGTTTTAATTTATAGGTAATAAGAGGCAGAATATCTACAAAGTGTATGACTCTAGCCGCCCCACGCGCGCCGCGCTTGTCGCACAGATTTTTTTCGTGGTGTTACTTTTCTCTGTATACGTAGTAATAATACCTCAATGGTATTAAGTAGGTATTTTCTTAACTAAGTTATTCATAACTACATATTCTTACAACACATTTTTCAAGTTTTATACCTATTCATAAGCGATGATAATCGATCTAGATTTAAATATAGGACTTATGATGACGATGAAATAAAATAAATATTATAAGGGAATTCGTCCTCTACCGCGTGCACGCCGCGGGAGAGTTGGGGTTTAACCCGGTGACTCAGACGTTGGCTACAGTTCTACTGCGGAATTTCTTCTTTGTCATAATGTGATAAGTATTCTGGCACCACCTCAATAGTTCGATTGCAAGAAACTCAACCAGGCTCCATTTTACATACAAAAAGTGCAGCTGTAATGTTTTTATCAATATTTGTCAAACGCTCGTGTAACATTGCTTGTAGCCATAATACTGGAACGGATTGACAGATTTTTTTTTTTTGTAATAGTTATACCCTATAATACATCGTTACCTTTTATTCCTCTAAAGTCTAAGTAATAAGTGTTTCTTGGCAGAACAACGTTGGCCGGCGAGTTTCTAGTTATTTTTAAGTAAAAAAGCAATATTATTTCGAGTTATTAAACAATAAATAATAACATAATTTATGTATTAGAAATAAAGAAAAAATTGTTTTTTAGGAAATTTTTATATTTTATTGATTTTTTGTGCTGAATTTGACCATTTCATCTTTTTGTTATGTTATTCTAGACACACCGATTATATTTTAAGGCTGCAGTCTAGCAAAATTGCGTTTTAAACAAGTTATTTGACAATTTTTTCCCGGCTAATGAAATGATAAACTGAATTTTTTTTTCTTGTTTATCAATTAGTGTTATATACGCAATGCGCGTGAATTTTTTCACATTTGTAAAGTTACTTTATGTTACCTTAATCAGGCCTTCAAGATAAGTCTCTTTCCCCCAAAGACATTTCGAGCTAAGTTTGTGCACTCACTACGTTGCAACCGATTACAATTTACACAATCTGATCAGCACATTATTATCCTTATATAGTCGTTATTAAAAACTGCTGAATACAATTGCCGAAAAACTTATGATTTTCCTAATTAGAACGTTATAAATTCATTAAATTTCCCATTTTTTGCCTTACAAAATCTATTGATAAATACTGCTAAAAGTTATTGTTTCCATTAATTTATTCGAGTTGGTTGAAGACCAATGAGTATTAATCCTTTAAAATTTTTTTTTTTTTAATTTTGATAATTCTTTAAATATTAAAAAAATATTTAAAATAATTAGGAAAAATCATAGCGAATTTCTTTAGTCGCGCTCCTTGGGCCGGAGCGTTCTGACGTGTGCTCTACGCTCGATTTTCCTTCATACCGAAGTGAAAGTTGCTCTACTTCATTAAATTTAATATTTTTGTTAATTGATTATTTTTATCTTAGTTTTGTGCAAATATTCGTATTTTTAAACATTTGATTTCGATATGGAAAATAAACGAAAAAAATATGCGTGTAACTATGTACTTACTAGAAAAAAAATTATCTTCGAACATAAAGTTAATGAAACCAAATACATTACAAAGGTGATTGGCAACAATTTCTTTATTTTACGGGGTTTCAGTAAAGGGATGAATGTTTCTTTTAAACTAAAGTAAGCTCATAAATTTTCTTATAATATATTATATATTTTTTTGAAGTTCCAAAAATGTTTATTTTTCGTTTGAGAAATACGAAATATATTTAATTATATTGAGAACTTGAACTTGGGAAATACGGGGAAAATGATTTGTTTACTCCAAAATTCCAAATATGTCAAGGTGTTTTTTTTTTCTTCTAGTCATTTTAAACGTAGCGGCATGTTGTTTGATTATTAATTTTGTAACTTAAATACAGGATGTTGGTTTTATATTTTGATCTTACAGACGCGCTGACAAATTTAGTCCACCATTTCTAGTTTAGTCCACCAACTCTAAGTACCAATATTAAAACGAATGGATTATCATCACATCATAAAAACTCAGATGTAATGGAAGATCGCAATAACATAAAAAATTCAATGGGTGTTGAACTAAACAAACACAAGTAACAAGTAAAAAGAGCAACTATGGAGTTTCTTGCCGATTCTTCTCCGTAGATACTGCTTTCCGAATCGGTGGTAAATGTTAAAAATATGTACCTAATGACGTTTCAAAAGTGCTTCTAGAAGAAGTCTAATTGAATAAATAAATGTTTGAGTTTGAGTTTTGAGTTTAACAGAGACGCGAAGAATAAAAAAAGAGGACGAAAACGATAATTCGTTGATGCTTTCCCTTTTCGACGTATTGTTAGGGTACATCACCAATCTGCAAAAAACAAAACTGATGATTCCCAATTGCTGATTGAAAATGAAAAACAAATAATCGACAACAGTGGTGAAAATTTGCTGATCACAATGAAACATCCTTCAGTGGTAGCAGATTTACTCATTTAAAATGTATCGGTGAACAGCGTAAAGGAGAGGAGGACAGGAAAACATTATGAATGTGGATGGTGGATTGTATACAGGGTGTAATCGATAAGTATGTGCAGGCGATTATGACGTTATTATTGCAGGTATCAAAAAACTTAAAACTGATATCGAAATTACTTTACCTAATGAGCAAAATGACAATAATAACTTTTTAAAAGTATAACGAGAAAAATTTACTTTATACACTCCCATATCAAGAAGGGAAAATGGGACTAGTAGAAGTTAAATGTCTAATTCCGGCAAAAGAGATGAATGCGGAAGATGCGGTTAAAAATAAAAAATTTAATATTTGAAATACAATGCAAAAAAATAACACTTTTGTCATAGATAAGAATCATGACTATTTTTTCAAAATTCAGGGACAACTAAACGTTGCAGAAGCAGAAGTCTGCTTATTTGCTGTTTGGACTGGAGTGAATCATTCGTTAAAAATAGAATATATAAGTTTAGGCAAAAAAAATAAAATGATGGACCATTATCAAGATTTTACATAAATTGCCTACTGTCAGAATTGATTGATTCGAGATTTCAGCATTCCATGCCCATCAAGGACCCATCCTATGTCATTCAAGCGATTGAAAAAAGAAAAGAAAAATCCAGTGCAACCGATAAAGCATCAGACTGCTAGCAAAATATTTATTAGGTTTATCCATATAAATATATATATTATACATAATATAATAAATCCGTAGAAGAGTCAATTCTGTACTTTGAAAATATGTATTTAAAAAATAAATAGCAGTGTTACTGGATCGATACCAAACACAAATATGTGATTAAAAAAATTTTTGTCTGTCTGTCTGTCTGTATGTGAAGGCATCACGTGAAAACTAATCGTTCGATTTCAATGAAACTTGGTATAATTATACCTTATTATCCTGGTCATAAAATGGAATACTTTTTATCCTGGAAAAATACGAAGAAAAAAAATAAATCTTAATTTTTCAGTTTTATCCATAGACGTTGTTCTGTAGAACCGCGAACACACGTTGCGTTACCCGCAGTGGATTCAGCGATGTAACCTGTAGCGCCAAAAGTCGGATTTGGCTTGAACCGTTTGCGGCACACGCGGGCCGCACGACACCACGCCTCCTCGACTCCTATATAAGGACGGCGTTCCGCGCGATGCATATATGTAGTTTATGAATTTTGATGCGAGCGGACGTGTTAACATTACATTTTTTTTTATTATATACAAAATTTGTTTATCCGTTTTATTAGTTAAACTGAACAACTTTCACTAAGAAACTTAGGTCGAAAAAAATGTATAGAGTTATGCATTTGAAGATATCAATAGAACGTATTCGCAAATTTTGTGTACTGATAAAAAAAATCACCTGGTGTAATTTTCACGAAAATTGTTTCAAATTGTCATGTCTGGTACTTATTACGAATATTAAATTATGCATACGAATGATTTAATTTTTAAAAATGAAGTGGAGCAACTTTCCCATAGTACATTTGTATTATTTACATATAGGATGACAGGATGCATTTGTTTGCACTACTAGACCAAGCCCTTAAGAGAAGTTTTTAATGGTAAGTTAAGTTATACAATTTTAATAATATACTAGTGGTCCGCCCCGGCTTCGCCCTACATGTTTAACCTACATGTATCTCTCAAGTTGGATCGAACTGCACATGGTGTGCGAATTTTATTATAATCGGTTAAGTGGTTTAGGAGTCCATTGAGGACAAACATTGTGACACGAGATTTATATATATTAAGATTTGTATTCGTATAAGTCAATAAATCATGTATTGTCACGTTATGATAAGTTATCAAAGAACTGATTTAAGAAAAGCTCTACTGAAAACAGCATCGACCAGATATATTTAGATAATGGAGAAGAAGTAGCAATCTAACAGCTATGATATTAGATGCGGGTCTTCCCCTTAATCTCCTGTATATCTGCGTGCAAAGGAAAAACTTATTCTACTGTTATATTATGGAACTCTACATCTTCTAAGTGATAGTTTAATGACAATTTTATGGAATTTCTATGGAAGCAGAACTCTTGAATGCATTCTTAGGAACATTTTACACAAAGGTATTTGTGTAAAATAGGTACTCTTTACATGAAAATTGCACACAGACAACTGAGAAATGAGAGTATAAACTAGAGAACTACCACATTATGAATACGACCTATAAAGATTTTTTTTCATCTATTAAATTTCAGAATTACTTATTTTGCCGAATTTACCTACCAATATTTCACTATTTGCAGTAAAATCAATTTCATGATAAGATTTTCACTCAATTTTCAAACGAACCCGAAATTGTAGATGAATATAATATTTTTTAATCTTAAAAAAAACAAGCACCAGATAATTAAAACAATGTTATTGCGCTTTGTTTTGCAATTCTACAAATGTCATTGCAGTTGTTGCCCTTAATTTATAATATCAATAAGTGCAAATTATATCGGGTCGGTTTCTTAGTGTTTATAAAAAAGGTTAATCACCCTGTTTGATAACATGTAAAATGTGCTAATAGTTAATACGAGAATGTAAATGAACCTTATATCAAATTATTTCTGGTTAGTTTAATTTTGTATGTGGCTTTAACAAGTTTCGCTTAATACGCAGCTATTGCTATAATAATGACTAGCTTTTGAGCTGTATCAGCCAAGCAAACGTGGATACTTTTGTTTACATTCAAATGAATGTTAATTTTTAACAAACACGTTCCCTAATGATGTCCGCAATTAGCGCAGTAACAATGTTGCTAAATAGCTGTTGCTACATGTGTATAGTACTCCATTTTAACCATTAATAAATAATCACTGAAAGTAAAACGTATGTTGTTTGTTGGCGCTTCAGGTGACACCAATGAGATGTGCTGATTCATCACAACTGCAACGTCGGATTAAAGAATGAATGAATTGAAAGTAATAACACTTTTATACTAGGCATAGGCTCCTAAAACAAAGACTACCGATTTGTATAGCGCTATGTTTGTTCTCAATTGATTGCTGGTTAACGAAATGTTAATTAATAAATGCTAATTAGTGGTATGTGCGCAAGCCATTGAGCACTGTAAATGCACATGCAAAACCAGATTGCCTTTTCAGTACATAACATTTGATTGGACAAAGGAAGGCGATAATTAGTAGTGGACAAAAATAGTCGTACAGCCGGGCCCTGGGCCAGGTGACGTAAGCGCGTCAGGGCCGCGGAGGGGCAAGACGGGCCCCGCGCCAGTGTCGCGCGCGCCGTCAGCCGGGTCGCACGCAGTCTCGCAGCTCCTCCACCCGCCGCCCGCCAGCGCCACTCTGCCGCCTCCGCTGCCGACAGCCGCCTCCATCACTCACCCTCGACTACTCCGACGCCTCCTCTCGTGAGTACACCCCTTTCACCCTCGACCTGCGAAAGCGACTGAAAGCCACTTTCCACTCGGTGCATCGCAAATCGTGTTACTATCGTCCATCGATGCAGTTTCACTCATGAGCATATACTACTATGATGAGATTCCTCGTCGTTTTGTTCGCGCTCCACCGAGATCCACAATGTCGTTAGTTCGTATTATTCTCATAATTAACTAGGTCTTAGGTTTCTTGTATCGACACGGAGGAGCGTGGCAACCTTGGCGCATCGTGCAATGCAGCGGGGACCTTGCAAGTCACACGTCACAGTAACCTCGGCTCACGCTGTGCTCGTGCCGCCACTGTGACGTGTATCTATCTATCTTTGTGTTGTTTTCCCGCATTGCACGTCATCCATTGCTTTATGCTTAGATTGTACAGTATAAATAGATTGATTATAATGGACGATGTACTCCTAGCATCGTTTTTATTGGCGAATCACATCTGTTGTTATTAAGGTAAATTGATGGATGCGTATGCATCGAATACAACAGCTGAGCGTCGACGTCGTTGTGATACAGATAAAAAATAAGACGCGGTCACTCAAGGACGGTCAACTACTATCGAGTGGTATTTCCCGTTCAACGGGCGCCGGAGTGACACACTATTCACCAATGACGTGGGATTATAATCGCAAAGGAATTATATCCAAACGTAGTGTATGCATTCGTAGTGGAAGCTTGTGGATGTTTTCTATGAAGGGGCCTCAGTTTCCCGAGTTATCGCAAAGGAAAAACACGCCATACTTAATCGCGTATTGTGCTCACTATCAGCTGTTGCGACGATGCGGTGTGCGGTCGCTAACTCGGTTAGTCACTTCATTGTATACCATTATCAGTCTTATTGCAAGCGGATACCGTGCATTGTTCTTTGCCTTTTTTTGACAGCTAATAACAACTACATACCTATATTTTATATTTTTTTCTTCAGTATCCTCTGTGAACGCTCGTAAAGTATAGTTATCTACATGTTAATAAGGCTTTCCACACTTATTTGTAATTCAAGATAATTTTTCGCTTAACCTTTTCTTATTTACATATTAATGACTTATTAAAAATTAAACTTGTCTGTTAATTTTAATTGGTTACTAAGGCTA
This sequence comes from Colias eurytheme, assembly GCF_061535395.1. Classification (NCBI taxonomy): domain Eukaryota; kingdom Metazoa; phylum Arthropoda; class Insecta; order Lepidoptera; family Pieridae; genus Colias; species Colias eurytheme. The sequence goes on along the minus strand of NC_142981.1, from coordinate 3,573,075 downwards.
TTTATATTTTGTATTTATACAACTACGCAACGCGATTAACTAAGCATCTCCATGACCCATGTTGTTTATTTTTGTCATGATTTAAGAATTAAATAAATGATAATGTCTATAGTAGATAAACAGTTTTGTTTTTAATTGTTAGTAGTACATATTTTTTTTAAATCCATATGACAAAATAAATAGATTAGCTGTACAATGTGATACACCCTACCTTAAAATAGATTCTTGTTTTGATATATTTATGTTATTTATTTAAGATATTATAAGAAGTATGACATGGTTTCAGCTTGAAGGTATTAGGTAGATTGAATTAAGTAAGCGGCTTACGACCGTATTATACTATAACAATGAAAAAATCTCAGTTGTTATTATCAACACACATAGTGGCGCAAAGTGGGAAGGAGTAATATTTACATATTCATCAATGTTGCTTCAAAGTAACATTGAAGATAGCCTCTAAACATCTTTAGTCACATTTTTTTTACCTCGGTTCGACATTGATCGAAGTTTATAAAACCGGTAGGCCACGGTTACCCTTCGCTGGACACTAAACATGGCAAAATAAATGTAATGAACACTGGACACCACGATAAATTTAATTATGTAAAGACGTTAATTGTTGCAATCTAATTTAATATTTTTAAGGAAATTCTTATAATAGAGCCACTCAATTTCCAAAATTTAACGGTTAATTATTGTAATATATGGACATTTTTGCATAATCTAGTTAACCTTGAATCATACCATATGCTGTATTATGAAATATCTAAACATAAAATTATAATGATGTATATTTTTACTTGCAGATAGCCATGGTAAGAAAATATGAAAGGATAAGCGGACGCTTGTCATGGAGCGAAGAAGAAATGGCTAAAGCGGTAGCGGCTGTGGTCTCAGGTAAGATGGGCTACAAGCTCGCCGCCAGAACCTTTCACATACCTCGCTCCACACTCCAGAGGAGGGCCAGTAAGGTCCGCTACCAACAGCCGGACGACCCCAAACCCCTTATGGGCCACTATAGACGAGTATTCACAGACAGTCAAGAAAAAGATTTAGTCGGATACATAAAAAGCATGGAGCAGTACTTCATGGGGGTCTCTCGAAGGGATATACGCGAGCTAGCGTTTCAATATGCCGAAGATAATCATTTAAATCATCCCTTCGATGTCAACACTAGAATGGCTGGTGAAGATTGGGTCAGGAATTTCTTAAAAAGGAATCCTGAGTTATTGCACAAGTCGGAGAAGGAACACGAGCTGGAGCCTGTAAACTTTGACCAATTCTATCACTTCATGTGTCAGTCGTCATGATGACTAGTCGCCGAGGAACTTGAAACAATCTAGTTGTAAGCAAAGGTCATGTGCCCACCCACCCGAGAGAGCCTCTCGATAAACGCATGGTAGTCCCAACTTGTATATAAACATTAGCATCGGTTAATGCAACGAATTTTTCTCCTTTTTAAATTTTTTACTTGCCTGACGACCTTTATGTGCGAGGTAAACTGATTTCCTTATGATTAAATCGCACTCACGATACATGGCCAGGAAGTGATAGCGGTGAATGTTAAAAATGAATATTTTATATACAATTTGCAGTTCGGACTTCGGATCATAATTAATACTAGGTAGGTAATTTTTGAGGTTTTTACGCAATTTAATTAGTTAAACAAACGGGAGCATAGCTCAATATAGATATCAAATCCATGTTTAACATAATATTTAAATAATATGTTCAATGTCAAAATAATTATATTATATAGTTGAAATTTTGCATGCGTACCGTACTTACTGAATGTCAACGTTTGAAAGTTATTTCTTATTTATAGTTTAACTTATGTTATTTATTGATAATAGCAAAATTAAGGGCTGTGATAAGGAGAAATTGTATTTATGGGAACATATCATCGTCTTTCGATGTTTTGTATAAGCAAATGGCTAGTAGGTATACTAAGTATATATTACAAGGGAAAATATCCAAAACTGTTACTGTTACGTCATACCATATTATAATTAGAAATATTGAATTGCGTTGATTGATTGATGATTGTTTTTATTATACAAATTATAGCAAATTATTGGATAGAAGATACATACATATTTTAAATGTTTAGCATACCTAGTTAGATACTTTTATAAATTTGATAAAGAGTTTCAAAAACAGAAATTAAATACTTAAACATAGATACGTATAAGTGAAATTGTATCCAAAATAGTTCGATTTAAAAAATAATCAGTAAGTAACTGAATAATTCGTGATTACTTTCATTAAATATACGTTATGACGATGTCTTGTCTTGCTTATAAAGCCCTAATTAAGAAATGTGATAATGGTGAATGGTGATAGTAGCGGGATTACACTTTAGGAAAATTCTTTTATAAACTTTTTAAGAGTTGTACTTATTCCAATATAACCTTTGGGATATATTTCTTATTTCCTTCATAAATTATCTACATATTATTACAAGAAGTACCTTTGTGAAGTACCTACAAAGAAGATGTTACCTGATTTAAGTTTGATCTCTTAAACTTAGTTTTAATAAATAGTAAATTATATATTTTATTCCTTTGTGTATATGTGATTGGGAAAGGAAATTTTATTTGATCTATATTTATGGGGTGGAAATATATATGGATAATAATGTCGAATGCCAAACTACGTTGTTAATTTTAAACTAATTTTATTATTTAAGTACTTAAGTTTTTAATACAATAAAATGATTATACAAAAATCTCTCTTGTTTTTATATCCCTTTGTAAGTTATGAAATATCAAACAATCTAGAAAAAAGATAAAGTTAAGTATATAGGTATAAAATTTTCGTGGCACAATGTAAGTTACCATTCTTTTCTGAAACGACTGGACCGATTCTCATGAAATTTTATGATCCTATCTGAGAATTGGCCAACGTCTATTTTTCATATCCCTGTGATGTTAGACTCAGTATTATTATATTATTATTCAATTAAATTATGAACAATTATTATGGAAGAGAATTGCTCTCGCTTCATTGGCTTTCTTGTTCACAATACCTTCATATTCTATGTCCATTGTTCATCATCTATCCCATAAGTTCAAGATTCTATCTATCTTAATTACAAAATTCATCGAAATTGTTTCCTGAATTCCTTGATGAAAAAGTTAATAATAAACGGATATTGGTGGATTCATTAAACATCTGAAATTAAACTTGTAAAATCTACCGTCTGGTCACTGAATAATAAAAATAGTTTGGAAAATCCAAAAGTGCACGCCTCATAATTTTTTTTTAATAATTATTTATTAATTATTATTTTTGTTTATTTAATAACAATTAAACCACATCGAATCAGACCCTGAAAAATGAAAGGGTTCTATTCCTGAGCATACTCAAGCGTAAGAGAAAAAAAAAGACTCGATTAGTAAAGTATTTCGGTCGCTATCGTGTTAACAAGAAAAAGGATCCGCACATACAGACACACGGACGTCCAAGACAGAACTTTTTTAAACTGTTTTTTAACTAGTTTAAATAACAAAAATGACATCAAAAATATCATGAACGTTAAAAATAGTGTTTTTTCTTAATATGTGTGTGTATGTATTATCTTACAAGTGCAATGTATGATACATAAAGACATTTTAAGTTTGAAAAATCAGATGTTTTGCGCGAAGTGACAGTAGTACCCAGTACCCACCTCAACGCTTCGCTTATGAGGCGTGCAAAATAGTAAAGGTCAAAGGTCAAAATAGGTTTTTCGCAATTTTCACCAAAACAGTACTTACCTAAGTTTTATCATAAAATCACATAATCTAAACTGTACCTAGAGCATCATTACGTTTTTCTAAAAGGATAAAAAGGTGAAAACTTACGACCTAAAGGTGATAAATGATTACTTGAAAATTAAAACTCATTAGAATGAGTTTTAATTTTTGTAGTTCTCTCATCATGTAGTATGTGATAGATCACATACTACATAATTACATAATATAATGTAATAAATAGGTATATTAGGCAATAATTTTTACTGTCATTTGGCTTTTTTATGGAGCGCTCTTAAGTAAGTATATTTCTATTGAGTATATGAATAACCTAGAACTAACAAAACTTCAGGTACACTAAGTGACGTATAATTATAGTTTACTCTGAATAAGCTTTATCCTGCTTCAATTAGTGCCCTGAGTTTTCCAACATAATGAGTTTACAACTTGTAGACAAGCTTTGCACTGAATACTTTATAATTCTACGAAAGCTTATAAACTATTATAAACTTCCAAACTTGCTCTTTTCGAGCTGCATTATATTTAATCAAAAGGCTTTTAACTAATTGCAACTTTGGTAGCATTAAGGAATACAGATCTGTTGGGAGTACGGCTCTATAAATTCGCTACAATTCTACTGTTACGACGCTGTCCTAAACGTTATGATTTTACAATTTTCAAGGGAATTTTCAAGAACTATGAATAAAAATATCATAAAGAAATGAACCAACAAGAAGTAAAAGCTAATTAAAGAAGAACTTCTTATTCCTCTACCGCATAGTCTTTGACGGAAGATCTGACATAAGCAATGAAAGAGATTTCGCAATCGGAGCTCTATATTCTAGCTGTTTAGTAAAGATAACTTGAGCTTAAAACAAAACATTATAAACATTTGCTCTGTATTTTTTTTATATTAAGAATAAGGATACAAGGATAAGGATGAGAGCGATAATTTCGAGTAAGTAATTAAGTGTTTCTATGAAGAACAATCTCATAGGCTCTTTTATTAAATAATACCTAAATTTTAGGTACACAATAACTTGATTACATATATATAAGCTTTCGGTGGCTTCGCTAGCTTTGTCTAAAACCCTAATGAATTATATACTAAAACCTTTCTCGAGAATCACTCTATCTATTAAAAGAAAACCGCATCAAAATCACTTGCGTAGTTTTAAAGATTTAAGTATACACAGGGATAGAGAAAGCTACTTTGTTTCATACTGATATCTAACTATTTATATGAGTATCCACTTCCACTTGTACAAACTATCATACAACGTAATTTCTCTTCAACAAACTACTCTAGAATAAGCCAAATTAATCGGATTTAAGTGAACGTAAAAAGCAAGCTCTTTCAGAAAATATTCCTTGACTTGAGTATTGCGCATGTTATTCCTTAGAGGTCCTCCACAAAGAGCTTAGCGGAAAATAATAATGAGATGCTTATAGAAAAGATCTATTGTACAAAGAAAGCGACACGAGTCTGGTTTGAATTTTGCTGCGGTATTACAATAAAAATAACTGTAAAATCTGCTGAGGTCCTTACTATTTTATGTTCTATTACTACGATATGTTAAACCTAGATTTTACGATCAACGAGAATCAATAAACTTACTCCCGTCGGAAGTATTATTTTAACTGTTTTCGAATATTTCAGTAGGTTTTACATAATTAGGATAATAAATTGAAAACAAGTGGCGACATATATTACTAGCTCCTACCCGCGATTTTTTTCACGTGGACTTTAGACGTGACCAATTGGAGGATTTCAATTAAAATAGGTACCTGTAACTTAGATATAAAGGTATAAAACTTTTGATTGCATCGAAGTATTCATTAGTTTTTAACTTTTCGAATTCAAAAATAAAAATCAATTTTAAAATAAATGTGGTAAAGTTACAAAAGTATACGGAACTGCATTTTTTTAAACTAGGTAAAAACCTAAGATTGTTAAGTTGACATAAATAAATTTATATTTATATTAAAATAATTATTGGCATTTTCACGTTGCCTCAAAAAAACATCACACGAATTTCAAAGAAATCGGAGCTAGTCAGACCTTTCTCATAATTAAAAGTGTATTGAATCATTGGCTGCTGGTACAGTCCATTCCCCGAGCAAAAGTAAGTCGGTATCGAGTTCGTTGTTTAGTTAAGCATCCCGAGGCAATCCAATTACATCGATGTTTGCTGCCTCAAAGGCAGGGTCTCAAAGCTCACAGCGCACCTCCTTCCGCCCCGGTGCACTGTTGAAAGGATCCAAGATCCACCCATCTGTAGTTTGTACCAAAGGTCTTTTAACCGAAGAAAAGCCAATGTTTCATGTTCCAATGCTCGTTAGCTACTGTAATGGTATTGACGACGTCTATCGAGGAATTTAACAAATGTACTTTTGAAGATGTCAAAGGTAAGTGAGCGACGAACATTTTATGAATTAATGTTGGTATCGATCAAGTATATGCCGCTCTATGTGCAATTTTTATTCACTCCAGCAAATAATTGAATGCTGATATGAAACATGGTGATTTTAAATCTGAAAGATTTAGTTGTGTTATGAATGAATATGAACTAAGCAAATCTGTTTTAAATGCGTCTTGAAATTTAGAATCCATCCGATTTAAATAGGAGATGGAAAATCTAGGATTACTAAATCTAGGTTCTAGGTCTATATAAAATATGAATTATTATTACCATATTTATTATACAGGGTGTCCCACTGTTGGTATACTAAGCGCAAAGGAGGTTATAGTTTTGCATACGCTGAGTACGTAAAAAATACTTATATAATTCCAGACGCATTTTTTTTTTCAAATAGATGAATTCTTAAAACTCTATGTGTACACCCATAACAAGCAACCCGCCCAACTTTGCCACCAACACGTGAGCTATCATTTAAGATTATGTTTTCATAGACAAAATGCTCACATTAGAGAAGCGGTATATGCCGGCTGCGCGAAGCTAGAGAAGAAAACATGAATTTTCAGGAAAAATTTAACAAAAAATTTTTGACGTAATTTTGTTGTTTAAGTATTTTTTACGTGATCAGTGTATACAAAACTACAAGTCCCTTCGCGCTTAGTATACCAATAGTGGGACACCCTGTATAAGTTCGATATCGACAACGCATTGCTCCCAAGAGAGCTTTAATGTTATCATATTATTTGTTATCATATTATTTAACAGCTATGGTAAATATGGTATGGTAATGCGTTGAACGAAAAAATAACGTGCCTCCCAGAATAGTATTGACTATTGACTTTAAGTAACTTATGCTCATATTATGTGTAAGTGCGTAATTTTATACAGTAAACTTATTAAATAACAGAGCTACTAAGTAGAATAGAATAAAATTTTTATTTATTCGTTGTAAAAAAATAGCAAGACATGCACATAACAAGAGACCGTTTACCACGAAAAAGAAAACCTAAAGGAATTAGAAAAATATTGACAAAATTTAAATAAAATATCAGCATCTTATGTTTCTTTTGAATAAACACAGCAGCTTAACACTGCTACCTATATCTATTGTATTACAATAATATGTCTAGGGACCAGCCGCCACATCACTACTTGTCGATACTGCATCTCATTAGCGTCTCATGGATGATGGAACCGAATATCTTTACAAACACCCCAAGTTTTTTGCTTATACATATTTTCAATTTGATATACCTACCTGCACCAAAAAAATTTCTTATTTCCAAATCGTTAATATTTCAATACCTAGTATTTCACCATCACCATAAAATACATAATCCTTATGGTTTTGCGGGTTGTCTGGCAGAAATCGCTTACAGCGATAAGACCGCCCTCTGCACATATTTTAACTTGTATCGCTCTTATTTTGTAATCCTGTATGTGTGCACAATAAAGAATTTTTCATTCATTCATTCATTCATTCATCCTTTATTTCTAGATATAATAGAAATAATACAAGATTTTTTTTTCCTCGATAATAGCTTCTTTGTTCGTAAGCTACGTGTTTCCCGCAGCTTGTCATGACAAATTTTCTCATTTTAATTTCTCAAAGTAGAAACCTCCTTCGTATAGCACGTAGGTATACCTACGTAGATGAAAACATAAATGCTTCTCCAATAACACACAGATCGTAAACTTTAAAAGAAAAGGGGATCCCTTTCCATTATCCTAAAGGTAAGAAAAATGACGCCTCAAATTTTTCAAACTTGTTGACGCATAACAATGGGCAAGTACTCACGTCGTAAGAAAATATTTTTCGGTTAACTTTTCTTATTTACCATAACTATATATAACCATATCTAAGATTACATACAGAATATAATACTAAGTTATATAAAGTTTCTCGCTGTTCACAGATCTAGAATTGCTATGTCATCAATTCTATGCCCTGGAGAAATAGGTTGAGTTCGCAATGTGAAGTACAAATTCATGAAAATATACCTCATATACTAGACTGTGTATAATACACAGTCTATATGTACATTGTACGTACCTATTACTTATATAACATCTATTCTACTATTTTCAGCAAAGTCCAAATCACAAAATTCAGCTATTGCGTTTTAAACAGAAAATTGCTATTAAACATTTCTTCCCTTAGTTACAAAAGTGTTTTTATAAAAACATTTTTGTGAAAAAACAGGGACAGTTCTAAAGTTTAATAAAATGCAATATGAACGCAACAAAACGAAAAATGCTGTTCCACGGCCACTCGAGAGACAAAAGCTCACCGCGAGATAAATATTCATGTAAAAAGCACTAAAAAACATTTGAATGTGAATTCTATCATCCGATATTTAAATCTGGCAGCGGGTGTGCGGTCGGGCGGGAGTCTCCTCGGGCAGGGCGGGCGCGGCGCGGGCGCGCGGGGGGGCCGGCCCGGTAATTAGGCGGCCCGGCGGAGGCTGTATTGATCGCCCGGTCTCCTAGCAACGCGCGAGATGGCAGCACATCCCTCGCACCGGTGCCGGGATCGCGTTTTTTGTTCAAGTTCGCTCTAGGTGAGACCGTATTGATGTAATCTCAAAGGAAATGATTCAATTCGATTCGCTATATTCAGCGGGAGATTATGCTCCTATTAGTCAAAGCGTTTCGGAACGAGTCGTATCTAAGTAGGTAATTCCTTAAATTATTTCTCTGTCGTTCTGTAAATACGTGGCGTGCAGCTGTTCTGTGAGGAAAAATTTAATAAAGAATCAGTCGTGGCAGCAATCCAAGCGGTGGCGTTGCGAAGGCTGTGTAAACATAATTACAGAAATATTATGAGGAGCCGCACATTTATCTAGATCATCCGAAGCATCCGCTGCAAGGCACGTCTCGGCGCCCTTGTTTGTTTCTCACTTATATCTGTAATATATCGTTACACAAGAAAACGGAGAATTATAGCATTGTAAGGGGACATGTAGAAACTGTAGAGTCTCCGCTGACATTAAATTATTGCGAGAATGCTGTACTCTCAGGTTTCATCTTAAATTTTACCATAATATATTTTATACTAATATATAATATTATAAATGCGAAAGTAACTCTGTCTGTCTGTCTGTCTGTTACTCAATCACGACTTAACTACTGAACCAATTTGCATGAAATTTGGTATAGAGATATTTTGATATTCGAGAAAGGACATAGGCTACTTTTTATCCCGGGAAATAGGATAGGTTTTATCCCGGAAATCCCACGGGAACGGGAACTATGCGGGTTTTTCTTTGACTGCGCGGGCGAAGCTGGAAAACTAGTATTTTATATACCTTGAAGTCAGATGTAAGGAACATGAACATCATTATACAGCATAGTACGATTAATTACAGTGAAACCTGGTTAAGTGAGACATCAAGGGACCTGCAATGTCGTTTCACTTATAGAGGTATTCCACTTACCCAGTGTCTCAGATATACAGGTATAAATAAATATCTGTCTCATTTACAGAGGGTTGATAACGATTGTAGCTTTCGTTTTGACATTTTTCAAATAAACATCTGTATGATAGTAAATCGAAACTAAAACTGCAGGTAATTGAAGCTCAAAATTTGTACTTACGTACTTGGAATTACGTGTGGAATTTGTGGGTAGAATAAGAATGAGTAAACAAACAATGTTATCTCAGTTACAGAGGTATATGCATATAAAATTTACTCGCTGTCTCAGTTATAGAGGTAACTATGATGATAAATCGAAAGAACAAATCCCAGATATAGAGGTTTACCTCGTCCCACTAACAGAGGTAATTCAGTGCCAAAGTGTTGGGACCTCAGCATGAGTTCCAGTTATGGAGGTTTCTCACTTATCCAGGTCCCACTTAACCAAGTTTCACTGTATTTGTATTTATTGTCCTTTATTGTCTAATATAAATGTGTGAAATGATGAAGCGAAGGGAAAGTTATAAATTATATCCATTATTCAGATAAAAAATAAAATGAATAAACGTGTGTCGTATGTAACAATGGAGCATGTAATAAAAGTGATCATAAATAGAAAAGTGTAATAATTCCACGAACGTAAGCTATAATAATGGAAATCCGTATTATATTCGAGTAGGTATTCGTTCTTGCAAGCGCGTATTTTTGAGACTCAAGCAAAATGTAATAATGTCGTAGCGCCATCCTTGCGCTCCGCATTTTATCTGACATATTTCACCCTGTCCTACTTCCTTATAAGTATTCCCCCTATAGTAGAGAATGATAAGTCGCAAACAATTTTTAGTTATAAGTATCAACGTCGGACTTGAACTCTGATAGTTTGTTATACAGGGGATGATAGATTGTTGATAAATTGTAGGTTCATTATGGGCAAATATTATGTTATAATTTATTTCTTAGCTACTTGTATTGAAATACCATCATATAAAACTATTTTATGCAATGATATTTTATTCAACACATTCTCTCGACGACGGGAATTTGTATAAAAAATAAAGTTTAAATACCGTCATATTAATTCATACCACGAGCAATATTTTATGTAAACAAAACATCTATGTTTTCTTCGTCTATTCAATGTTCCTATTATACTAAAGAAAAAATAAACAAAGGAATATCAATGCTCGTATAAGCCGAGAGCAGACTTGCAAGTAACGTCGTAGCGGTTCTACAAAGAACAACTTGGTAACGAAAACGAACCGTTTCCCAGCGATAGTCTTTGTGTTTATGTACTCAGCATTCTCAGTGAGCCGAGAAATTGATGCTTAGAGCTAGAATTTATACTTCATTGTGCTGGTAATTACCATATACTGATGTTGTGCATTTCGTTTCTCTTTTCGCTCCACTAGTGCCTTTGCATCGACTTTTTACTTTGTTCTAACATTCTATAGGTAAAATAGTGGATGTAATTATCAACCATTTGATGAGTTCTTTGCAATATTTACTATATATACAATTGAACATTGCAGTAAACATTAGCTTTATTAAATTCGATTTCAGAAATAGCACAAAATAAGAACTCTTGTATAAGCCCGGTTTTAGTACAGTTTTTAATTCCAATAAAAATAAGCAATGAGTACATACGAGTGTGAGATTGCGGTTGCCAAAATTCATGATTAAAAATCCACCCCAACGTCCATCATTTCTGTGATGCTTGTCGAACGGGCGACCAAATAACTTCGCTAATTGAAAAATAATATGCTTTGATACATAGCAGACGAAAAAAGATATGCAAATTATATTTCATCATTTTATTAGAATTCATGAATTATGACTAGTAGGAATAAACGTAAAATAAAAAAAAGTTCTTTTTGCTTTTTCTCGTCCCAATAATCGATTTCTTTGTTTGGCTTTCAAAATTAAATTGAAAATTAAATAAACAGAGGTATAAATCTCCTTCTATTTCTTACCCTATATTGTCTAAATCAAAAGCAGACTTCGGGTAAACACTACATGGGGTCTTTGCAGTGGAAAATTTTGTAGTCGAAAGCACTCGAACTGCGTAGTACGTTTAATTTTAAATAAGACCCGTACCAAATTGGAGAAATATATTATTATCACTCATGGAAATGACCATAATCGAAAAAATAATGTTATGTGCTCTTATTGATAAAACTGAAATATGTGAATGGAGCTGAAGAAGCAAAGTTTCAATGACATTCTAGAAATTGAAAAATACTTAGTTGATGGATATTCACAAAAATATTGAAATGTTAATGTTCATTAAAAGTTTTCAATAACTAGTGCCACCTATACTGCCGACTCCTTTTCATGGGTTTTTTTTTCGTTTCTTTTCTCCTTGTTATCAGCTAAGATACCTATTTATAGATATATATACGTTAATTACCGTTTGCCAAAGATATTTTTAAATTTGAAAGACGGTTGGCTACAACACTGAACCTAGATTAGATGTTAATTTAATCAATTAGCAGACTCGTCACTCCCAAGTTATAATTTAATATAATCAGTAATTCGATATAAATTTAGCCCTCTGAATAATTAAATATTGTAGAAATAACGATGAATCCAATTTATAAAATATAACGTAGAACGGGCTAACGGGCTTACCGAATCACTAATCAGAAAAGCAATTTTATTCATGAACATATAATATTTACCAATAATAAAGCGATGATCGAAATATTCAACGCTACAGTAAACTTCAATCAGTACATTAAAGGGTGGCTCTCCTTTGTAAGCTCCAATCCAATATCAATATATAATTTAGGTACGTTCCCCGAGCGGAGTATTAATTTACAGCTCCGAATTGCTAGCACAGAACTAGGTATTTACCATTAATATATAATAATCCATGTATAAATGTTAGCTGACTGGAACATGTCGGCCCGGATGTAACTATTGGCAACAGCCACCCGGCGAACCTCCTAACGCCCTCTGCGACCCATTTTAGCGAATAAACCAATAGATATACAGACTGGAATTGCATGGTGTAAGGGTGCCGGTTACGATTGTATCCCGTTGTCAATTGCATCACCTCGCTGCCACCTGATTCCCGTTGCCGGGAGGGCGCCTCTGGCTGTTTGCCGGTTGCCTTCGCTTTGTGCCCGCTTAATAAGTATATTCAGCCATGTTGACTGCACACGACAGCGTTGATGTGTAGTAATTACTTTTCGAGTAGATGTTCGATATAACCATTGTTATGAACGTCCGACGCTAAATGGAAACCCGACGTATTTATGCTAGCGTTTAGGCCAAAGTGGGTGTAATTCGATGTCCAGTTGTCGAAGTTAATAATTTAAGTGTACAATTACCCACTTTTCTGTTTTGAAAATGGTTAAAGAGTTTTTAAATAAAACCATAAGCATCAGAATTATATTTTCATCTCAAAATAAACATTCAGAAGGCAATGTGATGGAATTGAATGAAAACAACCTAACTAGAGAGGTAGTGATGTCTTTGTTACCATCCACTCATTTATGAATAATAAAAAGACAATTTTACACAAAAAATCTTGCTATTTCTGCCAAAGTTTCAAGGAGAAAAGTAATCAAAAAGCGCGCCATAGAATATAACTGTTCACATTATATCATCTCATTTGTAATTATCTATCACCAAAATTCAAAGCCAAAGCACTATATAATAATACAAATTAATCCAAAATTAACTGAAGCGCGTTTGAAATCTCACGAAACCCATCCGTTAATTGTGTACGAACCGAGACACGTGCTACAACTATGCGAGGCATGTACGAGCATTGTGCGATATGTGCAGTATGTATGCCCGCCATGTAGCTATGCTTTGTTCTAATTTACGCGTCTTGGAGATGTTGCAGCAGCTACTAATTAAACATTACCACATAGCATGTGCTCCAAATTCCCTCTCAGTACATAATTGCCTTATTTACATAAATGCAAAGTCATGAGTGTTGCCGTATTTAGTAAAATTTAATTATGTTGAGGGCCTATGAGGGTGTAATGACATTTTCATTTATATTACCTACAGTGCTTATCGGTTTTTAGATGTTGACAAAGTTTTTGGATATAAAATCATGTTAAATATATGTATGTAAATTGTAAACCTATTTACCTACAAACGTATACACTTACACTTTTAATAATATAATTGCTACGAAGAAAAAATACGATATAAAGGCTTATCACCGCTTTCCATTGTAGGTACAACAAACACTAAATTAACTTGCATGTTTGTGATGTACAATATTTAACCAAATTGATTTGATTCCTTTGTTCTTAACGTCTTTGTGTAAAGGCGTCGGCGTGTAAATGACTCGAGCACCAGATCCATTAGGGCCAGCAAATGGGCCCTAAGAGAGATGAGGCGCCGTCCGCATGCCTCGATGGATGATATAACTTGATTGAATATCCTCCCGTCCGCCCGAGTCTGTTTATTATGATGTAGGTTTATCTTTTAGGTAGGACTACGAAATTTCAAATGGGTTGGGGAAGCGTTAAATCTTTTTAGAGATGGTTAGATGCACGCGTAATTAAAAGAAGTTCATGAAAATAGGGTAAAACGAATATGTAGAGCCTTACGTAGAGCAGCAACAAATGCTCTTTATCAGTACTAATATAGAGGGACACGAAAAAGTAACATGCAAAGGAGCTTGTTCAAATAATTAAACACTTTTATTATAAATTTCTTATTTATTTTTAAATTATAATTTTTTATCATTATAATTTAATCAAACAATTCATTTGTCGCATATAATTTCTGCAAGACAGAGGGCTGCTCTACTCTACCTTCCTTTTCGGTCTAATAACTTCATTCAGCCTCAATAATTTTTTTTCCTTTTAGAGCTTTCAAAATAATATCATCAGGTGACAGTTTTCCCTCTACTTATGTGTTATATTTTTACTTCGTTATGAAAATTTGTTAGAAAATATTTTACCAAACTTATTTTATATAAGACCCTTCTTGTTTAGGTAATATAATATGAGACATTAGACAAAATTAACTTGAACGTATTGTATATGTGTCTTATGAATGCTATAAATAGTTAAGACAACCACTACGCAATGTATTTGTTATATTATATTTATTCACGACAAACTCTCTGATCACTGAACACCAGGCTACATTCCAACAGCTGTGCAAACCACATCTATTTAATAATTTACAACAAATACAAGCTGAGCTTTTTTATAGATAATGAATAGCAAAGGATTGCCCGTATTTTTCTGCGTCAGCGGTTAGGAGACACAATAAGATTGATGTCGTAGAGCTAAGAGATAGCCCTAACAAATAGACATTTACAATAAACGGATTACACGTCGATACCATGTGGGGTCAAAGAGATCAGTGATTCTGGGCATCCTTAAATGATCCTATTTTTCCCATTTGGAGAAATTTCTCGTTTTCTGGCAGCTGTTTCAAAAAATAGTTTGGTAAGGTTGGTAAGTATTCTTTCACATTCTGAAAAATTACTCGTTCTCTAGAAGTCATTTCATAAATAGGAGTCGGAATATCCAAGAGTAAAGGTGTTTGGATAAAACAGGATTGTGTAAGTACAAGCATATATTTTTTAATAACAACTTTCAAAGAACTTTGTATGTTATAACGTCATGCATCAAATATGTAGGTAATAGGTTCCTGCTCCTAGCACCCATTGACAACCGATCCTCAAATATAATCATATAAAATGATTACATCACATATATCTTATTAGTAAGAAAATCGGGTTACTTTCATTTTAAACGATTTTGGTTTGTTGAAAACTTACAATAGTTTTAATAGATATTTTATATATTTTTTCAAATAAGCAACAAACAATATAATTTTGCTGCAAAAATCGACTGGAATGCTGTATGGAAGGCGGATTCTATAGAAGAAAAAGTGTCAGTATTTAGCAATCTTTTAGTAAATCTATATGATGTTCACGCTCCTATAAAGCCTGTTAAAATTAAACACCTCCCTGCTCCATGGCTTACGCACGAATTAAGAGTCCTTTTGCACAAGAAGAATAAATCTAAAACTCAATATAAGATGAAGCCGTCAGATATTAATCGAGAGAAATATAAAATCATCCGTAACAAATGCAACACTGCTTGTAGAGATGCACAGAGGCGTCATATACATACCTCTATTGAAAACGGCGATCCAGCCAAGGTATGGAAGTTTCTGAAATCACTGGGAGTAGGGAGTAAGGATAGTAGCTGCCCTTCAAAGAACATCAATCTAGAATCATTAAATCAACACTTTACTTCATCATCTTTTTCCCTTAATAATAGCAACAAAACTAAAACTTTAAACTACTTATCTTCCTTGCCCTCTTCTAATTTCCCATCTTTTCATTTTAAATCTTTCTCTATTAGTGAAGTTGAGAAAACTATTTTGTCTATTACCTCAAATTCTGTTGGTGTGGATGGCATTAGTCGTAATATGATCGTTCCAATCCTAGACATCATCAATCCTGTCATAACCCACATCCTGAATACCTCTATTACATCTAGTGTTTTTCCTCAAATGTGGAAAAAGGCTAATGTTATTCCTATCCCCAAAATTAATTCACCTAAATCCTCATCTGACTATAGGCCTATTTCCATCTTACCCTTCCTGTCCAAAATCCTAGAGCGTCTTATTCACCAACAACTCAGTTCCTTTCTAAATAAAAATTCCCTTCTTAATCCTTTCCAATCTGGTTTCCGCCCCGGTCATAGTACGACTACTGCCCTTCTCAAAATCACGGATGACATACGCTGGGGTATGGACAATAGGATGCTCACAGTTCTTGTACTCTTAGACTTTAGCAACGCCTTCAATACCGTAGACTTCGATTTATTATTGGCCATGCTTCGATCTATTAACTTATCTCCCAATGTCCTTCAATGGTTTCAGAGCTACTTGGCTGGTCGTCAGCAACGCGTTCTTGTTGACAACTCCTTCTCTACATGGCGCAATGTAACTGCTGGCGTGCCGCAGGGTGGTGTGCTTTCTCCTTTACTGTTTGCCATGTTTATTAACTTCTTAACTCCCCATCTGACTTCCTTATATCATCTTTATGCAGATGACCTCCAAATATATGCACAGTCATCCTTAGCTGATCTTAATACTGCAATTGATAGCATCAACGATAACCTAAACAAGGTGTCCGACTGGTGTGTGAGCTATGGACTCAAGCTTAACCCTCTTAAGTCGCAAGCAATTATTATTGGCAGCCAGAGTCTTGTGGCCAGAATTAACTGGACTACCTTACCACCTATAATTATTGATAGCGTAATCGTGCCTTATAGCAAATCCGTTAAGAACTTGGGTTTACATATGGATGAAACACTGTCTTGGTCTGTACACCTAAAAAATATAAGTAGAAAAATATTTTTTACAGCATCTAGTTTAAGAAGGCTGCGCAATTTCTTGCCTATTCCCACCAAAATTATGCTTGCCCAGACCCTAATGCTTCCAACACTGGATTATGCCGATGTTTGTTTCTCAAACCTTACACAGGCGCAACTAGATAAACTCGAACGCTTACAGAACCTTGCTGTGCGCTTCGTTTTTGGGTTAAGGAAATATGATCATGTCACAGCCTTCCGGAAACAGTTACATTGGTTACCCATCCGGCTTCGTCGTAACGCTCATGTTCTTTCTCTCCTTTACTCTATCCTATTTGATCCCCGTATCCCGTGCTACTTAAAAGATAATTTTGAATTTTTATCTGCCAGGAGTCTGAACCTACGTTCTAATGATAACCTAATGCTAAGTATTCCAGTCCATCATACGAAATTCTACAACGCCTCTTTCGCCGTAAAAGCTGTTCAACTATGGAACCAATTGCCCACTAGCATTAGGAAAGCTCAAACGCTTCATTCTTTCAAAAATATGGTCAAGAGTCATTATTTGCATACCTGTTAAATATTTTGCTTATTAATTTTTATTTTCTTTTTGTTTGCTGTTATACTGTTTGTTTATCAACTTCTTTTTTTTTGCTGTGTGTTTATATGTATAATTTTTTGATTATTTTTTTTGATTATTTTTCTCGGTTTGTTTTTGGTTATTTTTTTTTTTTTATTTTGTTTTTTTTAGAATTGTTTTCTTTTTTATAATTATGTTTTTACGTAATATTTTATGTGATGTCCTTTTTTTTTTTTTGTTCTATTTTATTGTGTACATAATCATCCCTAGTACTTTTAACTATGTCACTGATCGAATGGGTTGCTTGGAAGAAATTGCTTGTAGCAATAAAGCCGCCTTTTGACTAAATATGTCCTATTAAGTAAAATTTGTATTTTCTGTTTGTGTGCAATAAAGCTTATAAATAAAATAAAAAATAAAAAACAATATAATTTTCAACAGTATTCATCGAAATATTTTCAACCACTCTCCAACCAAAAATCACCCAGCTTCCTTTATTAAAAAAGTATCGATTCGATTTTTTGTGGAAAGAGGGTGCGTCCATCAAGGCTGGTCGCATCACGCGCTGATAGCGGTCCCTCCGGCTCGCGGAGGATGGAGCAGCCCAATAAATCACTAATAAGATTCATGGCTGCACGTCACACAACCCCTTTGCGATTTCCTGTTTTTTGGCATTGTACTTTTAACATTTATAGATGTATGTTAAAAAAAAGAATGTGTTGAAATAACATCAGTTCATGTGCTTGATTTTACGCGAGTATTATCTATACCTACATTTAGAAATTAAAGAATTTAACGGATTTTAAACGCGATTTATTCATTATATTATTATCCTGACGTTTCTCACACTTTACAGCATCTCACAGGGAGATGTTAATTTCTAAGCATCAGTTCAGATAATTATCACGTTTTCTTCGATTAAAGGACGTCATCTGTCAAGGAAGAAAGTAATGTATCCGTTAATTAATATGTTGTAGGTTATTGTAATTTTCCTTTTCTTACAACGTGTGTTAATTACCTTCTAATTAAGCCCCGGTAATTGAGTATTGTATCTGACAAAAAATACCTAGTGTGTTTGAAACAGCTAGGCAAAGCCTTATAAAACTTCTACTCGTTTACATCCCTGGTACACATTTATGAAGCACTCTTCAACTTACCTTGAACTTAAAGTAATTAAACGTTAATTAAAGTTCTACCAAAGCAAAGTGACTCAAAGTCGGTGTTTTCATTTAAAGTAACAAATATTTCGTTAAAATATCACATTTACAAAGCCCACGTAACTAAGTAGGTACGTCATTATTGCTTTCCTTATTATCTGGCCCTCAGCGCTGAAACAACAGTGTGTCGTGCGTTACGGGCTCTGAAAGTGGCATAAAAGAGAATAATTAAAAACCTCGTTACTCTCAAAGCAATAAGAGGGACCGGCAAAGGAACGTCGAGCGCTCAAAATAAAGCAAGAACCGTTTTAGACGTTCCGTGGAACCTGTATAAATGCAAGCACATTTGCAGGCGTCTGCCTCTTTATTGCCTGCCGTGCAAGACAAAAGAGCTAAAAGTGCGCCCGGGGAATATTAATAAGAATTTATCCCGACGCTTTTAAATTTAAAACATAGAGCTACAAAACCTACATAATGTACGCGTCGCGCCAGAAATCCGTTTTCACTTTAAATGCAATTTACTTATTCATCGCTGAATAATCCCGACCCGCAAAGAAATGTTTAAGCTCTCAGTGGGTAAACAGGGTTTATGAGTGAGAGAAAGTTTGCGCGCCCCCGCGGAGGTGGCCGGGCGCCCGGGCTCGCCGAGCGGCCCGGCCGGGGACCGCCACTGTGTACTGTGATACCTAAATATACATTTATAATTATCTGTTCCTTGTCACATGAATCGAAAACGTTTTGCCATGCTCTGTTCTCTGTAAGGACCTATTACAATATTGCGTAGATTGCCTTTGTAATAATTTTGCGTAATTTTATTCCCTCTGCAATTTTAATAATGAAATTGAATTAAGTGTTAGGTAATTATTAACTATTATTGCATATATGAATAAGTATGTTGAAATTACTGAAGGATAAATAATTATCTAATATTTTCTTGAATTAATGCATTAATGCTATATTGATTCATATTTTTAATAAACTGGTGACACATTTATAAAATCATGAATGGCTACAACCCGTAACAGCACAACAAGGAAAGCACAAATGTGCAAACTCACGCAAAACGTAGCGTTGATAAATAGCACTACGAACGTATAATTTGAAATGGCGTCATGCCGTCTACCAAAATGGTGAACCGACCTTCACAAGCAGCCGGGAGAAAACGAGAAACGGATATTATAATTCATTTATTTTCTTTCCAAACAGTAAGACGTAACTCGTAAGGACTCTTCAGAAAATTTTCGTTAACCTAAACGTCAAACACTTTAAACTCCTTTTACATGTAACCTAAAACCATTAATAAGCCTCTTACCCTATCCGTCTAAGTCAACATCGGTGTAGCCCGAGCCTGAGATGTGAGGGGGAGGCCCGGAGGGTTGTCATGGCGACGTACGGGGGCGCGGACCCGAATTTTATCGATTCTGCTACAGACAGCAGCCGAGTTCGCCCACACTAACGCGATTCAACGCTCGTGTTTGTAGATCTCAGGGTTTTAGAGAGCTTTGACATCCAGCAACACGTACCACCGCTTCTGTTTAAATAGCTATTTACAGGCTCTCCGCCCGCGCCGTCGTCGTGTGCAAATTTTAGGCTAAACGTTTTATGCTCTTGACGTGGGTTAGTTTTTAAAATGCGCTGAATTATTCATTATCTTAGATGCAAAAGTTACATCACGTGCTCTGCTTCAAACTCTCTTGAGAATATTTGCAATTTTAATTAAACACTGGAGATATTTTCAACCTAGATATTTGCTAAGATAGAAATGAAAGTCAATATCTTCCTAGTCTATCTAACAAATTGAATCTAGATTGGAGACTTGTTTTCTTATAGAGAGGTGGTTTTAATTTTAATAAATAACAAAAACAGAAGCTACCTATAATATTCTAATTTGACTTACCTACCTACTTAATTTTTTTTCTTCTTGAAAGCTTCTTGGTAGGTTGGTAGGTAGATACGATTTCGATAGGAAATATAGGAATAGGTACTATTCATTATTTAAATAAGTACATGTTTTTACAAAAGAGAAATATACTGTATTTAATAATACAATGTTTTATTTAAAACCTAGCCTGCCTAAACAAGAAAAAAACAAATATATGCTAATAAATTTTTCGATAAAATCAACATATAGGAACAAAAAACAAACACGAAGCACGCGTCAAGTTGAGAAAACCGATTCACCCTTAGGGAATCGAGATCAGTAGTGTAGTTCCGAAAACACAAGCCTCGAAGCGATTTTTGAGTAGGGATAAAAGGAATGGGATCACAAAGGGTTCCGCGATATCAACTACTTTACCCTTCGCACAGTTCCCCTATCAATTGTTACCAGTTACGCATATTTTTACCCGCAAAACCCGGGCCGTGGGACGACGTCACATTGCGTGAGTATGCGAATACCATATAACACAGCATTTGTAGCAAGCTATATAATATGTAGCTAGTAAATCTGCTAGCGATCTTTAATATGTTTAATGTTGTCTCCTTTTTTATATACAATGAATTGTATTAAAAATGATCAACATAAAGTTTTTGTGATGCAGATATTTTATGTCAAACATTCCTCAGTCTCCTATAACAGAAATTCCAAAAATATATGAATGTAGGTAACAATATACGACGCCAACTGAACCAGATGACATCATTTCTTCCAAACGACTTAAAGAAAAATTCGGCAAAGTATCGCAGGGTCCGATTAACACAATATCTTTGACGATGTCGTTCACAAAAAGGGGCATAAGGGGACAAAAGTCCCTGAAACATTTCTCATTGAAGCGTGGGGGCTCCCCACACCACTTGCATAGCGCCCAGCTTCGTAGCACTCTAACCACGGTGTCCATAATTTATGCTAGCGAGCGGACCACGAAAAATAAATGAGCATCAGTAAGGAGAGGAAATGGAAAAAATAAGTTACGAAGCGGGATTGCGATTGCATTATGAAAGCAAACATGGACGGGTTATCTGTAGACTGTAGTTGAGTTCCGTCTTCCATTTCTTTGCTACCGTTCGTTAGACTGGTTTCATTTCCAGAGCCACTATTCTGAGTTAACTATCTTTTTATTGGCTTTAAATCTAGAACATAAAATACCGTTTGATTGTTGATATTCCCGAAACCTAAAATCTGTTGCGAATTACGAGTATTGCTTCGACGATATTTACTACCATCTTTCCAGTAGGTCCCTACAAGTTGGCATTCGTAGGAGGACCGTACTAAATTAATTTATTGCGTATGTGCTTTATTTTTCAATTGACGAACATAGACATAAAAATATTCAAAAGTTTCCAAGTAGGTATGTATAAAACCTTCAAATGTAAAGCTTAGGCAGTTGCGCTTATCCCCAATGTTCCCACGCTCGAGGCAACAGCGAAAACTTTTTAGGAAGGTAGGTACGCGTATTTAATGGGGCCCCAAGCACCTCTCCAGCTTGTTTTAATTCCTCGTTTCTTTACAACTCTGTCAAAATATAATGGATGGGCACGGGCCGGCTAATTGAATCCATTTTTCATAATTGACGAAACTGTAAGTACTTTTTGTGTTGTGTTGCTATTTAAAATAAATGAGCGACTGCTAACTATTCGCTCTTTACTTCTGTTTAGAAAAAGTTTAGTTTAAATTTTAATGAATCGTACACTAAACAGAGTGGTCAATTTAGAGATAAATGCAGTTTTTCCTTTTAGAAAGTATTTTAATAAATGCTTGCAGAATTTGTTATCTTTCTAATTATTGTACACTAGCTTCCGCCCGCGACTCCGTCCGCGCGGAAAAATTAAGATTTTTTTTTTTCTACGTATTTTTCCGGGATAAAAAGTATCCTATTTTATGCCCAGGATAATAAGGTATAATTATATCAAGTTTCATCGAAATCGAACCGTTAGTTTTCACGTGATGCCTTCACATACAGACAGACAGACAGACAAAAATTTTTTTTATCACATATTTGGGTTTAGTATCGATCCAGTAACACCCCCTACTATTTATTTTTTCAATATTTTCAATGTACAGAATTGACCCTTCTACAGATTTATTATATGTACCTATAGATAACAAGGGGCGTTTTATGGGCGGATTTGCTCATATCTAACCATTTCAGTTTTCACGTTACAATGCAAAAGCGATTTTTTTATCTTCTTTTGCACGCTATGGTAATCAAATTCCCTAATTAGGCCACAGGATTCATATCTGAACATGTACATATTTGATGGTAATTGGTATCCCACGTTCGAGTAGGTACCTACATCTGATCTAATACTAAATATTTTTAACTTGGTACACAACTACCTACATATAATCTTGGTAGAGCACTTTTTAAAGCGATTAGTTTCAATAATCTTTTTACAGGTATTACTTTCATCATGTGTATGCGAGTCTGAATTAATGTCTGAAAGAAACAGATTTTTTAATATGCTACATTTTCGGTGGCTTCATGAATGCATTTTTTGGATATCGCAAATCGTTGATAGTTAGTCCATTCAGGATGAGTATGAAAAGCGATTACTAGAGAAAATGTATGGGTATTAAATAAAACACAAAATAAAACAAAACTTACATAGGTAATATTATTTATCTTACAAAGGTGGGCTTACAGTACATGCGACTCGTACAATTGTACTTAACAATCATTAATTAATATAAATTATCACCATAACAAAAATATTAGCAATTTGAGTTTTTGGTGGTTTTTTCTTATACATATTTCCTATTTGGAAAGGCAACGTATATTTTTGAGTCATAAATGTTCCATTTTCACATTTTCAAATTGCATCAGTTAGTAATTATTTTATCTAATGTTATCACTGAAAAGTATAGAACAAGACTTTTAATTATTTATTATGAGGGTTTTATGTGAAAAAGGATATATTTAGTTATATTCAATTCTAATGTAATAACATTAAGCAAATATTGAAATGTTCGCTAGATATTCAGTAACGGTCAAAAGGGTAATCCAGTGTTCGCATACAAATTTGTAGAATTACGAAATTGGACATTAATCATATATTTTTACGAAAAGGATTTTACCTTTTTTTTCTTGATTTAGGAGAAAAAGAATTTTACCTTATTCCTCAATTTTGATAAAAAATAATTTCGTCTTTATTTTACATGTTATAAGTATACTAGCTGTTCCCCGCGGTTTTTTTACCCGCAGTGCTTCGCTCCTGTTTATCTTAGCGTGATGATATATATATCCTATAGCCTTACTCGATAAATGTGCTATCTAACACCGAAAGAATTTTTCAAATCGGACCAGTAGTTCCCGAGATTAGCGCGTTCAAACAAACAAACAAACAATCAAACAAACTCTTCAGATTTATAATATTAGTATAGATTATTAAAATTTGAAACTTATATCGAGCGCGGTCATTGACAGGCGTGTGAAAAACATTCGAAGAATAACTTCTTTTTTATAAAACGCAATTAAATGTATTTTTAAAATACCTTTTTATACAAATTAATAGCTATCACTTAAAATGAACATTTGCTTAAAATTTAACTTTGTTTGAAAAATAATTCGTTTTGATCACATTCCAGTGTTTTTTGTGTAATGACAGTGTGTGTATGTATAAATCTTATCTATATTTATCGATATTATAACTTAATCTAAAAGAAAATAAAAATTAAGGCGGCATTGTTTTTCCTCCACATAACCTAATTATTAAATATCACTCGTATTATCTTTTAAAAGCATGCTTTGATTGTAGGTATAATTTACTTCGTATATAAATAAACTAGTCGTATATACCGGTTCTGCCAATAGCAACCCGGTATATAGACAAAAAAGAGACGGGTTGCACTCCGGGAGTGCCGGCAGAAGTGAAAACTTGATTATTAACATGTTTGATATTTTGGAATGGTATCCGTCATACGCTTTTTCGATCAGGTCACGTGTCCTGACGCGAGTTTAAGATTTTATACCCATTACAGAAAAAGTGCTCAACGCCGCTAAAGAAGTTTTCGCTTCAAAATCATAGCTTTCAAACTCAGGAACAGTGTATCTACAATCAATTAAAGAATTACAATTGGTCCGTTTCATATGAGATGAAAACCCGATGACACTTTCCGTTTCAACAAAAACTTACAAATACGTGAATCAAAGGCACATTTAACTTAATTACAAATCAACACAAGTCCGGCATAGCCATTTTGACAAACTCGCTCAAGTTGACAAACTCATTATCTATAACCGTATCAAAAAGCAACTTGTTCTCTGCATCCAACTGATTAATCGCTTGCAATTTCATATACGTGTATGGGGAAAACGCCAAATGATTGCGTATACTCAATTTCGCGTCAACATCGGGCAACAAATTGGCCAACTTGTTGACGATTTGCGGCTGCAGGTTGCTGAAAATCAGGCCTTTTTCTCGATTCGCTAGAAGCTGTTCATAGTAGCAGCTGACGAAATCAGACGTATACGCTTGGAGCATACGCATCGGTCGTTGGTAACGATCGTCTTTGCCGTAACTCGCTTTCATGGTAGAGAAGATTTGTTTGTACCTGCAAATAAAATTTAATTATACTATTTTTTGTAACATATTACATAATGTTGGATATAAGTTATACTTGCATTGAAGTATTTATAAAAAAATATACTCATATTAAAAAAAAAAAAAGAAAATTCACAAAAAATGCATCGATATTCGATATGATAATATTAGAATTGTAATATCGATTAGCGAATAATTACAAAATATTATATGTATTATAAAGTTAGAGGTAGGTACATTGACACAGAGGTGAAAAGATATTTTCTAGCAATTTATCTCATTTGTAATCAGAATGAACAGCCACTGTTCAAGGAATCCTTCGCAGACAATAAAAATTTATTGGGTATTGTAGCCATTTTTTTTCTTACTCAACGAGGCGTTAAGATGTTATTTCGCCTTTTTCCTTGTTTTTTCTTGAATTTTGTGTGTTCAGTGAGCTTAATGAAAACATGAACCACTAAACTAGCCGATTATACGGTAACCTTGTCGATTTGCAATGTAGCTTTATTTACCACCAAAACAATAATGCTTCTCATAAATTATTGTGTTGACAGTTTATCTTAATATATATAAATCTAGTGTCACAATGTTTGTCCTCAATGGACTCCTAAACCACTTAACCGATTATAATAAAATTCGCACATCCATGTGCAGTTCGATCCAACTTGAGAGATAGGATAGTTTAAATATGTAGGTACCACGGGCGAAGCCGGGGCGGACCGCTAGTATTACAATAAAAAAGTAAAATAAACTTTTATAACGAAAAATTAAACACCGCCTTTGAAAAAGCAGAATGGAACTTCATTCTATTTTTTCCTATATTTTGAAGACAGCTCAGATTTTTATTATCAAAACAAGTACATAAAAACAATTAGTTATGAATTTAGTAACATGAAATTTTTGATTCAAAACTGTTCCATGCCGTGTGCAAGGAGACATTTCAGTCAGATACCACATACTTACTGTGGCGTTGCCACTTTTATTATCAATATTTTATTAACTGTGGCGTTACGAAAGGGACCGTTAATTTTCTCTAGTCAATGCGCAGTTAATACTGATTACTGAAACACAATTCATTGTCTTCTGTTGTATGTACTGAACTCATTGTGGTGAAACATTGTATAGTATTAACATATTGTAATAGTAAAAGATTGATTAAAAGTTTAATCAACAAAGATCTTTCATTTGACATGGGTAACAAAACCCCATACTACCAACTGAAAAATTTACCTTTAACCTTAAAAATAATAAAAAACCATACTTACAACAATATCAATTCAGCGAGGTTATCCTGCAACACAGCAGAGGGCGCTAGCAGCGGCAGCGCGAGCGGCAATAGCGCGGGGGGTCGGCAAGCACCAACCCCCTCCCGACCCCCAACCCCCGTGACCATAACCCCTTGCTGGTTCTTTCGACCCCTGTGACCCCCTTGAGCTGCACACGCGAGTGCATCGCTGCGGGCGCTCTGACGTAAGGAGCGCACGGATGAGAATAGTACACGCGCATCTTCTACGGAAGAAAAACATAATTTCAACAAAAATTATAGTTAGCTAACATAGGAAATTAGGAATGACAAGGAATTTTTCATTGGTTTTTACTGGTATGGAGAAAAACGAGAGTATTTTACAAAGTTTGATTACAAATTATAGAAAACTAGCTGTGCCCTGATATATAACCTATAGCCTTGCTCGATAAATGGTCTGTCTGACACCGAAATAATTTTTAAAATCGGACCAGTAGTTCCTTAGATTAGCGCGTTCAAACAAACAAACCAATTCTTTAGCTTTACAATATTAGTATAGATAATTCATAAAACTCAATAAGAGAACATATTACTTGTTTTGTAGAAGCATAGTCTTCATCAATGATCACTCATTCAATAACATTAAATATAGGCTCCTCATTGCTCCTGACGTTAGCTAATTAATTAATTCTAATGTAAGGAAAAAAGTACTAACCAGGATTAGCCTGCAGTGCTTTGCTGCACATATCATTCAGTTTCGACGCAACCATCTGTATAGTTGCTGCAAAGCTGGCGGCCGATGTCTCCATACTTAAAAAGTATTGTCGAGATCTCGTACTAGCATATACCTGAGAAAAAACTGCATTGAAATAAACATTTTGTAATTTGTAAAAACTAGTGGATATAAAAGTCTAAATAATCATTTCGAAAAGCAGTATAAGATAATGCAATACATACGTCATACTATTATATTAAATATATTAAATATTTCGTCGGCGCGGAAAAAGTTCATGCATTAAAATAGCGACATATTATACGTCCCATAAAATAATTATGAGTTAAGAAGAAGTACTCAACATGATAATTAATTTTATCCGAAAATTGAAGAAAATACTTAAGGTGCCTAAGGGCGTTTGTCCACTACAAGGAATTTTACGGTCCGGCATTCCGATTTTTTACGGTCCGGTATGGCACGCCATTAATCTATATACTAGCTTGTGCACTATAAGTAATTTTACTGTCCGACATTTTACTTTTCCCTATTCCGGATGGTTTTTTGTGTCTACGAGTCGCTGTAGGTATAATTGTTTTCGAATGCCCACTTGCTTGGATTTTACTGGTTTTTACTGCATATGCCAATTAAAAGCAAGCTTTTGTTTTACTTTCTTTTAGTTGGCAATGTGATTTGAGAAGTCGGTATTGTTATTTTATATACATTGACCAAGCATTAACCTATAATTATTATCTAAGTAAGTGTTGGTAAGTTAAAGTTCAAGTGGGAATAGCTTTAGCTCCTCGTCACCGATTAAAATAAATAAGTGAAACACGCATTTTAAATCTCTTACGGAACTTTACTTTTTATTATAACGAAGTAATATAATATTTCACCTTCTATATTTTTTACTCGTTTCTTGTAAAATGCAAAAACAATCATTTATGATAGCATTATACCGCCAAACTTCCTTGAACTGTACCGCACTGATCCGAGTAAAAACGGACAGGTGCACAAGCCAATTCATCGGTTTTTTCATGCCACACCGGACC
Organism: Colias eurytheme; assembly: GCF_061535395.1. Lineage (NCBI taxonomy): Eukaryota > Metazoa > Arthropoda > Insecta > Lepidoptera > Pieridae > Colias > Colias eurytheme. The sequence continues at coordinate 3,544,971 of NC_142981.1, read as the reverse complement.
GTAAAAAATCGGAATGCCGGACAGTAAAATTCCCTGTAGTGCACAAGCGCCCTTAAAATACTTTTCTTACCAAGTTAGTATACATAGCTGTGATACTCTTGAGTATAGCACACTGTCGAATCGGGTGCGCTCTGCAATATATCTTTGTGAATGCATCCAATATGTCACCGATGTGCTCTGGACTCTCCACGTTGACCCATTCTATTAGATCTAGTATCTGAAAATATTTTTATTGTTTAATATGAGCTTCAATTAAAACAATATATTATCAATTTTAGTGAAATTGAGAATTTTCTTTTATTAATTCGGCTGTGTTATTGGCGCACTACAAGCCAAGGGTTGTTGTAAAATTTAACAATACAAAAATTATTAATTTGAATTTTTAACTTCAAATTTTTATGCAAAATGTATAAACTTCAAAAGTGGACACCACAAAATTTTTTCGGTAAAAATAAATCAATACAGCATTTTACCTCGACAAAATAGTCATCTTCATTCCAGAAAGGCAAGAACTGCGCTAAGAATCTTGTGATAACTGGTAACCCTTGCATCAGGGTTGATTGGAAGACGTCCAACTGACGAAGTAAATTCTGTTTCTCAGTATAAGTGTGGGGCGATATGTCCAGGAAACCTGCAATTTTTTATAAAAATATAACCCTGTGTTTTTTTTTTAATCATAATCAGACCTGTTGCTTGTTAAAGAGGAAAATATTATTTATTAAATTCTTATTAATGTGTGCCAATCACAACACAATACAATTTACTTTAACACAATATATAATATTTATGTACATAATATTATTCTAAAAATTATCTGTTTTAAATTGTATTTTCACTAAGTTAATAGTCAAGGAAAATTAATTAACTATTACTGCTACATAGTACCTATATGAAAGAAATTTACAAATTACCCTTACGGCATTTTAATATACATAAAATACTTACAATTAATAAGCAAATGGTGCAAATCGTGTGTGAAGAACGCTTGATCGGTTTGATCGGCCAACGCAAGCAGGGTGAGGCCAGTTTCGTTACACAGCAAAGCGCGAAGACGCGCCGGCCGAGACACGTTGTGGTTCAAACTATATTGCAACAGTGATACTGGCCTGAAATATAAGAGTATTATAATCTATTAACAGTTATTTTTTTAAATTTAGCATTTACTGGAAACACTGCTTCCTGCTCAGGGGCGTAGCTACCGGCGTATCTGCCGTATCAATTATACGGAGCCCCCGTGCCAAGAGGGCCCCCAACGTGCGCTTTTGTGAGAAATCTTTACCCTTTCTAAGGGCCCCCAAACAAATTTTTATACGGGGCCCCGCCATGGTACGCTACGCTTCTGTTCCTGCTTCTAGCATAAAAGATATCTAAAATTCTATAATATAGGCAGTTGCAGTGGGCAATACATATAAAAGGGTACAATTATGCAAATAAAATCAAATGCTTTTCCTAGCATTTATTTTCTAATGAACAGTTTACAGTACAAGCAATCTCTGGTCAAATTTTTTTTTATTTTATTTATTTTATTTATTTAACATAATATTAATTCTTAGAGCGTATACGCACTATGCGGGTAGCCGCATTGCGGGTAGCCGTCCGGCTGACCGCAATCACAATTATGTATGTAATATTCATTTCTATGTGCACTGCGATGCGGCTACCGCAGACCGCACAGTGCGCATAGAAATGAATATTACGTACATAATTGTGATTGGGGTCAGCCGGACGGCTACCCGCAATGCGGCTACCCGCATAGTGCGTATACGCTCTTAGATGATATAATTTACATTGATGCAATCATAAACTCATTCAAGTTTTTCTGTGCACCATTAGCCCACAAACCGCTACATATTATGTTTTAATACTTATTGTTAGTTCTTAATCCTAATGAGGGTACTTAGAAAATTTTTAGTAACGAGCGACATCGGTAATCTTGCTGGCCGTGTAAAGTGTAAACATACAGTATGCTCCTTTCGTGAATCTATAATTTTGTATTATTTGTATTTATATTTAGATAAAATCTATACTTATAATAAATCTGTAGAGAGGCCAATTCTGTACATGAAATATATTTAAAAAAAAACTATGAAGGGGTGATAAGGGATCGCTACTGATGCCAAAAATGCAATCAGTAAAATTTTTGTCTGTCTGTCTGTCTGTCTGTCTGTATATTCGTTATAGAAACAAAAACTACACGACGGATTTTAACCAAATTTGGCACAATTATTCTTCATACTCCTGGGCAGGTTATAGTAAAAGAATCATGTAAATCGGTGTAGAAACACCAAAGTTATACATAAAATACGCTATAAGTCATCGCGCGTGAATAACAGAATCATGCCATAAGGATTATTTTTGTGTATCAGTTGCCGCGTTCGACGCGCTTCGCGGCGGGAGCTATAAAAAGGCGGCGGGTCCGCACCCGTTTCGCGTTGTCACGGCATCACGTGTGAACGGCTGAACCGATTTCGATAATTCTTTTCTATTATATTCCTTGAAGTACGAGGATGGTTCTTATGTAGAGAAAACGTAAATATGTACCACGGGCGAAGCCGGGGCGGACCGCTAGTTAGTAATAAGTTCTTATTATTTTATGAATGAACAGATTAATTATATTTTAGAGTTATTAGAAGGTTAGAGTTAGAGTTATTATATTTTAGAGTTATTAGAAGGTTTTTTTTATAATAGTTTATTTATATTTACTAAAAAGTATTGCTTTAGTTTGAATTTTAGATTTTTGTGAGTGAATCTCTTAAAGATATAGGTAGTTTGTTGATGAGAGAAATAAAAAATATATAATAAGTATTCTCAACGCTTACTAAAAATTTAAAAACAACTTACTCAGAAAAGTCCAAATAGTTCTTCTGAGGTGCTTTATTGTTGTATTGCATTGAACCCACATGAAGGAATTCCATTTTAGGCACAAGTGGCTCCGCTTTCTTATTTCTGCTGTTTTCCTACAAAGATAATGTTTAAAATCACTTTCAGATAGGAAAATTTTAGTGTCAAATGTATCTTTTTTATAAAATGATGTGAAATAATGTTGGAAAAGATTGTAAAATTTTATTGAGATTTGAACGTAGACTGAAATAAGTGCAGATCAGCAGTTTCTAAAAAACTACAGAGTTAATCAAGCACTTAATATGGATATATGAGTAGCAGGATAATACTAGAATAGACTTACCATATTCATGGCATTAACCCAAATAAGTCTCTGTTTTTCTTCAGTTTTTATATTTCTCCTGTTCTGCAAATAAATATTCATTAATTTAATTATTTTTTTAAATAAAGTGTATGTATAATTAATAGAGCAGATAAACAAACTTACCTGACAATTTTGGAATCTCATCAATAAATTAGCATTTATTTTCCTAAATGCAGTGTGTATAGATATAGAAGGAATATCTTCTGGGCAACATTCTGGTTTGTAGGATTTGAACAAACCTATGAGAACTTGCAACTGTCTGAATAAATTCTATAAAATAAAAAAAACATATTTAAGAAATAACAAACATAAATCATCAAAATATATTACATAGTTAAATAGTTAAAAGATAAATTTACCTTTCTGTCATATTGCCAACGGCCAATATGACCAACTATTCCATAATATGCCAGAGAAAAAGAGAAATATTTCTTGAAAATACAGATAAAAATATGGATACTTAGTTATTAATGTGTTTATTATAAACTGCCCCCTAGTCAAGTGGCTTTCTGTTAGCGCAGCGTTCAATAGAATAGACTACGAATGTATGAGATTGACGTAAGCTGTAGATACGTTTTATCTACAGCTTACGTCAATCTCATTATCTACAGCTTACGTCAATCTCATACATTCGTAGTCTATTCTATTGAACGCTACGCTAACAGAAAGCCACTTGACTAGGGGGGCAGATCATTCAAAAAACTATGTAATTTCATAGTAGCATTTGTGTAGTATGTTTACACAAAAATATCTAGTAGTGAATTACACAAGTCACAACTGCACTAAATCATAATTTTTTGGTTCAATACCTTTGCCAACAGTTACTTTACTTTTAAATATATTGGGTTCAACTTAGTATAAAACACAATAATATGTGTACTAACCTTTTTGCTTTCCCTATTTTTAGCATGCTCCATCAATTCTAAAACTCTATTCCTTGTAACATCCGATGGTTTTGTCAACATATAAACAAGTTTCATTGCATGTACAGTCTGAAATAATAGTAAAGCTCACATTATAATTAAACTCAAACTTTTATTTATTCAATTAGACTTCTTATAAAAGCACTTTTGAATCATCAAAACATTTTTTAACATTTACCACCGATTTGGACAGCAGTTCTATGTTTAAACCTGTACATAACAATACATAATATTAAGCATGCCTGTACATTATAAATTCACATTCATATACATTATATATTATTCTTTAATAAATACTCACAAGCACTTCATATGTCAAAAATGTATAAAACAATTCATAGCCCATGTCCAATGCAGTCATATCTATAGAGTCTGCATCCATTGCCGCTGCAATGAATGAAAATATTTATAGTTATTAAAAAATATACCAATATAAAAAAAAATATTCCATACCTATTGTTTGTGTGATACCCACCTGTGAGCCAATCCAATACATGACCAATTCTAGGGAAATTGTTCAGGTTTTTATGATTGGCTAAGAGCCATTTTAAGCAATACTCTACGGTATTTTGAGCTACTTTTTCTTGAGGCACGATACAAGAGCCAAGGTTCACCCATTTTGTAATGGCTATAAAAATCAGGTCAATCAAAACATATAACAATATTATACAATAAAATATTATAATAGTTTGGAAATTGTATCAGAAAATAAAAACATATAAGAACAGCTCCTTACGTATACTTAGATTCAGCCAGACTTTAAACAAAGTATGGAAATCATCGTAATCTAAACCAGAAGTATCGGCGAGTGAAGCTAACTCTTCTATTTTACTTTCAAACAATTCCTTATCGAATCCTTTCTTTAGAGATTTTATGTAATCAATAATGTCTTCGACGTCCGTCATGTTAAAATCACCAACAAAGTATTAAATTATCACTTAAAATTAAATGAAAACACTAAAATTGAATTTCAATTTCAAAATTTAAATTATACGTTGACAATTTGACATTAAACATTCAAAATCATTGAACTTTTCAAGTGACAAGAGCTCGGGACAAGAGAGAAGACGAGATGTTTGCAAACACGATCAGTGTTGCACTATTTCTCTTAAATCTTTGTGGATAATAATTGACTACCTATTGAAATTTGAAAATATAGCTCTATTACATACACATCCTTTTTTCAACGGAGGTTGAAGTGCTCCACCTGCAGCAGTTCCTGTTAATCCATTTATGGTATATGTATTAAAATAAATAAATTATTTTATTAGTTAGTTCTTTAAAGAAACGAATCTTCAATGGCGGCGCTTATCATTCCCTCTCGCTCACACACGGCCGTACGGTATGCAAAAATAAAATGGAAAAATAAAATTACTAAAATGTATTTGATTTTCCCTATAATAGTTTTTATCATAAATTTACAATGACAATTATGCATTTGCGAAAGTAAATAATGTTTTATTGGAATTTGACAAAATATGTTCTTTGGGAAAAGTTGTTCAGTTTTATGGGCTTATTACAAGTATTATGGGGATTTTATTACATTCTGTATACGCAAATATGATAATTCATATAAATACACAAATACAATAACAAAAAAGTTTGTCAACAAACAATTTGAAATAATTAATAAAATAATTATCAATTTACGTTATTTTTATTTTCTTTTTTGATGATCCTACCATGGACGTATAAAAAAAGACGGACGCCGTTTTACGAACAAACAACGTGAAGCCACCGTAGTAAGCTAGCGATCGTGTAAAGACAATGAACACGCACACACTCTCACCATAGTAAGCTAGTCGGCCGCCATTACGTCGTGAACTACCGACTGATTAACTGCGTCACTGTTTCCCAAAAAATATTTAAAATGCTGTCTTGCGTGGTTAAATGGTGTCGCAACAGTACAATTTTAAATAACAAAACACAAGGGATTACATTCCACAGGGAAGCAAGTTATTTCTTTTATGTTTTAATGACAAAATTATTACGGCAAAATTTATAGAAAAAAATACAGCCGCCATTGTCAGGACAGCTGTTGCCATAGTGTTGCCATGGCAACATGGCACACACACATGTATGTGTCACCGCCATTACTAGGCTTCACTCAATGTTTAGGCGATACTCCAGTTACTCTATGGATACTCCGTCCGTCGTAGAGTGAGAATGAACCATAGAGGAGGCACTAAAATGACAAGTAATGCGTGAGAGAAATACACTTATGACTATAAAGCTAAGAGCAAGCGAGACAGAAACATTGTTTTTTGTTTCTCTCATGTTATGCGATTTCTTTTGTTGGGGACAAAGGCAGTTTGTCCCAAACAAGCGGCTACAGTCCATTGTTTTGCTAGTTTTCTGTTTTTTCTCGCTGTTAGGTGACTTCAAAGTTTAATAAACGTTGACAGTGATCTGTTTTAATCCGACTTTAAGTGAAAATATGGTGCGTTGTAGTGTGATTGGTTGTAAAAATCGGCCGGAACGAAGATTACCAAATATTACCTTTCACACGTAAGTAAACTTATTTGAAGTATATTGTTTTATAGAACTGGATATAGTTGATACATTTTCATTAACTGTAATGTGAAATTATCTACAAATATATAATATTTTCATCGAAATAGACGTAAACATTTCTTTGTGTTATCCGACTAAATTACGAAGTATTCTTGTTGTTCAGGACGCCATTTGTTTTTACGTAGTTTCAAATTTATGGTATAATCATGTGATTAACATTAGGGATACCAGTACAGGGTAAAATTTTCCCCAAAATCGTGAAATGTTTTTTTAATATTAAATGCTAATGTTTGTGTAAAGTTTGTTACACGGTTCGGTTTTCCGGTTCAGTTTTCCTCATTTGCATTGGTTTAAGTATTTTTTTTCAATGTCGGTTTTTTTGTATATTCCAGGTTACGATGCACATCATAACGCTGAAGACTGCGAAGCTGGCCCTTTCACACGAGCTGCAGCTGCCACTGAAGGCAGCGAGGACGCTGCACTGCCCCGTCAGGAGAGGCCGTGTTGGAGTAAAATCCGGAAGGCCACCCCCCGTGCCTTCCTCACCGCGGTGCGGCGCGCCTTTATAAGAACGAACGAGCGGCGGAGTCGTCCATTTTCGTCTGCTACTCGCGCGCACATTATCGCGGAACCTCTGCCCATTTATTTCTACCGTCACTTTGCTGTTCATTTTCAAATAAATGTATTTCGTTTAATTTGCTTTTAATTTGAACTATTTCCAGTACTTTTTTATTAAAGTAGGTCGTTTTTATGGTGGGTCGCTAGTTAAGTTAATAAATAACAAAATCTTTTCAAATCTGTCTTTTTCTTCATAAACCTATCTTACAAAAAAATACCCAAACATTTATAGATATTTTGCCAGTTTTTCGGATAAAAAGTTTTTGTAATAGTTGGCAACATTGACGTAAGCATTCGCCATCTCGTTCGGGTATACGCCGATGTCGTCTCTATAGTTCATTCTCACTCTACGCCGTCCGTCTTTTTCGTAGAGTGAGAATGAACCATAGAGGAGGCACTAAAATGACAAGTAATGCGTGAGAGAAATACACATATGACTATAAAGCTAAGAGCAAGCGAGACAGAAACATTGTTTTTTGTTTCTCTCATGTTATGCGATTTCTTTTGTTGGGGACAAAGGCAGTTTGTCCCAAACAAGCGGCTACAGTCCATTGTTTTGCTAGTTTTTTGTTTTTTCTCGCTGTTATGTGACTTCAAAGTTTAATAAACATTGACAGTGATCTGTTTTAATCCGACTTTAAGTGAAAATATGGTGCGTTGTAGTGTGATTGGTTGTAAAAATCGGCCGGAACGAAGATTACCAAATATTACCTTTCACACGTAAGTAAACTTATTTGAAGTATATTGTTTTATAGAACTGGATATAGTTGATACATTTTCATTAACTCTAATGTGAAATTATCTACAAATATATAATATTTTCATCGAAATAGACGTAAACATTTTTTTGTGTTATCCGACTAAATTACGAAGTGTTCTTGTTGTTCAGGACGCCATTTGTTTTTACGTAGTTTCAAATTTATGGTATAATCATGTGATTAACATGAGGGATACCAGTACAGGGTAAAATTTTCCCCAAAATCGTGAAATGTTTTTTTTAATATTAAATGTTAATGTTTGTGTAAAGTTTGTTACACGGTTCGGTTTTCCGGTTCAGTTTTCCTCATTTGCATTGGTTTAAGTATTTTTTTTTCAATGTCGGTTTTTTTGTATATTCCAGGTTACGATGCACATCATAACGCTGAAGACTGCGAAGCTGGCCCTTCCACACGAGCTGCAGCTGCCACTGAAGGCAGCGAGGACGCTGCCCCGTCAGGAGAGGCCGTGTTGGAGTAAAATCCGGAAGGCCACCCCCCGCGCCTTCCTCACCGCGGTGCGGCGCGCTTTCGTCTGCTACTCGCGCGCACATTATCGCGGAACCTCTACCCATTTATTTCTACCGTCATTTTGCTGTTCAAGTGTTCATTTTCAAATAAATGTATTTCGTTTAATTTGCTTTTAATTTGAACTATTCCCAGTACTTTTTTATAAAAAGTACTGGGAATAATAGGCACTAAAATGACAAGTAATGCGTGAGAGAAATACACTTATGACTATAAAGCTAAGTTTTTGATGTGAATATCAATTGAATACATTACAATATTTGCGTTCATGAGTAAAGGGGTTATAAGTTAAAAATAAAAATATTTTTTTTTTATATAACGTAATAAAAAATTTTTGTCTTTCGTAATTATTCCCGTATCTGTTTTATAACATATTATTCTGTCTTCTGATTCAAATTCAATTTGAATTTGAATCAGAAGAAATAGCAATTAAAACCGCATATTCTGAAACTAGCAACTACTTGCAAGGGAATCACAACCTACAAGGTACTCCCCACGTCCAATAGCACAGACAAACAAAAAATTGCTACAAGCAACATTTAAAGATACAACAGTCAACATAATAAAACAATTACCTAAGTTTGTTCGAAGCCCTCGGTGCGCGAGTCCGACTCGCACTTGACCTTTTTTGTCCTAATTTTACTGTATTTTCTATTATTATTTACCATTGATTGAAATGATATCTAAACTTTAGCCTTGTTTTTTTATAAAAAATATATGAACTGGGATATTTCGATATTTGTGGTTAATTGCGAGAAGTGTAAAAGCAAAAGTTGTAATAAATATTTTAAATACCTACAACTTTACCATTAAACTTTATTCCACAGTTATAGTTTTTTTTAATCCCGATCTCAGATCGATCGTAAATAACTTTTCCTCTAATTTTTGTTACCTATATTCTCTTCCGTTTGAAATTGATTTCATTGTTCTATAATATTACTTTTATGTTTCAAAAGTTAATAAAAAATCATGTTGAACAATATTACTTTGTTAATTTCAAAAGTTAATATTATATTGCCCGACTATATATTTTATACCCGTGCGAAGCCGGAGCGGGCCGCTATGTTTTTATATACAACGTTCACAGTTTTTCTGTAGTGTATTTACTATTTAGTATCAGCATTGCACCCGTGCGAAGCCGGGGCGGGTCGCTAGTTAAGTTAATAAATAACAAAATCTTTTCAAATCTGTCTTTTTCTTCATAAACCTATCTTACAAAAAAATACCCAAACATTTATAGACATTTTGCCAGTTTTTCGGATAAAAAGTTTTTGTAATAGTTGGCAACATTGACGTAGGGATTCGCCATCTCGTTCGGGTATACGCCGATGTCGTCTCTATAGTTCATTCTCACTCTACGGTCTTTTTTTATACGTCCATGGATCCTACCATCTGTCAAAGTCAGCTTTGGCCGCCATTGAAGATTCGTTTCTTTATTGAATTTTAACATTTTATAAGCGTCGTATTCACGGTCCATCTTGACGTACGTCCCGCCAAGGTCATACACGATGCACGATGCAAAACGACAGTGAATAGTGTTGACGTACGTCAATAATTATTATTATTATCTTGCTGGATGTGCACGACCAATTTTTCATCCAGCGAGCACCCCCACCACCGCGAACGTCGTGCAGATGGACAGTGAATAGGCTTGCTGTACAGCAGATCAGTGTTGCCAACAGAAATTAATGTAAATACTTGGAAACGTGGCCTATTGATATGATTTTTTTGTGATAACTTAGTGAGTAGTGAGTACATGAGCAAGCACGAAACAGTTATTTTATATTTTTATGTACACAGGAAATACCCAATTATCATTACTTTTGGATCAACCTAGTGCACATGGACAGTATATATTCAGAAGTTATAATTTTAAAAGAACTCCAAGGCGAATTGATGAATAACACAGATTTTATGCAAAAGTCCACTGCAGAAAAATGGCAATTTATTTAAAAAAAATGTTTAATTAAATAAGAATTAAATTAAATTAAATTTTAATTTGTTTGTTTAAAAAAATGATTAGCTATATACTCTCTGTTCCTGCCACTTCAGCATTTACTGAAAGAGTCTTTTCGGTCATGAATGTGAAGTGGCGGGAAGAGAGAAACCGAGCTTCATTAAAAATTAATTAAAAATGAGCTCTTGAAATATATAAATTAAGATTTGGAATGTTTGGATTCATATAATTCATTTAAAAATAATGAAAAATTGTTAGGTACTGCAAAAAGTACAAAAAATACATTTTTAAAAATATTTATTTACTCTATATTTACCTCCTTTAACATCAGATAGAAAAATATATCTCTATACTCTATACTCTATATCTTCAAATAAAAGTTGGCAACCCTAGCCATGCTTGATGAGCGCACGATCGTCAGTAGGATACATCCAGCACTGCGGCCTTGAGCCGACGTACGTCGGGGATGGACCGTGAATAAGACGCTTGAGGCAACATTTGACAGTTCAACAAAATTCAACAACGTAACCTAGTAACGACGACATAGAATAACATGATATTTCATTTTGTTAGAACTGCATATTTGCTTAACTTTTTTAACAATTTCGATTACATATTTATAATAATAATGACCGATACAAGTAATATAGACATTTCATTTTACTGATAAACCATTCTAAACATAGTAAACAATTTCTGATTTAAAGAACTGACGTCGCTACAATTTTGTGTCAATAAACCTTTTCTTTTTAAATACCAGAGACGTTGCATCTGACATTTAGAATCGAATGCATTGATTACTTGTGAATTGCTTGTGAATAAAAATCACCATAAATTATTATAATAAATGCGTTGTTTTTTTTGACTTATGTATTATACTTATCATATTTTACTCCTTAATTTTACGAAAGAAAGTGTGAAAGAAAGTATATTACTGGGACAGGGATTTGCCTGATGAATTTTAAAAATGACATGTGTTTAAAGTTCGATTGACAAATGTTTGAAGTCCGTATCGATTAATTCACTTTAATCGATGTTTCTAAGCAGGTTAGGTACCTCTCTTCGAAGATAAAATTGATAGACGTCAAATGTTGCCTATTTTAATTGGCTCGACTATAATTTGATCAAATTAGAGCGAGCGCCCACGAGCAACTTTGTCTCCGCAACAATTTTGTCTCCGCAACTATTTTGTCTCTCCAGCCATGGGCTAGTATGAAAGTGCGCGTACGTAGCGACGCAACTCCCGGGAGACTTTTTTGTCCGCGGGTTCGGAGACAAGCCCGCGACGCAACTGTCGCCCTATCTATTGGTTTCAATGCAAGTGCGCGCACGGCGACAAAAATGTTGCCAGGCGACGGCCGCCGGCCAGTTGCCGCGTAACCGGCGTAGCGATAATACCTATTTATGTCAACGTATTTATTCTCGTACACTGTAGTTTTAACCGACTTAAAAAAAAGGAGGAGGTTATCAATTCGGCCGGTATATTTTTTTATGTATGGACACCGATTACTCCGAGGTTTCTGAACCGGTTTACGTGATTCTTTTTTTTTTTGATGCGGAAGGTGTGGAATTGGTCCCATAAATTAAAATGGCTCTAATATAGACAGAAAAACTACTAATAATAAAAATAACTTCATTAAAAACAATATTATTTAGATGTGTTATTTATTAAATAGGTTTGAAGTTGGTGCCAAGCACTAAGCACTTAGTATTAAGCCCGTGCACCGACATCAAACCTTATTAGTAAATAACACATCTAAATAATATGTAGTAATGATTAATATCAAACCTTTTTTATTTTTTACTTTTCCGTTTTTGAAGTAGGTTGTTTTTAACGAAGTTATTTTTATTTAATACTTTTTAGTTTATTTTTCAACACGAATCAAACGAGCCCAAACTCGATAAAGTTGAGTCAATATATTACTAAGTTCCTATGGCCACCTTCCGATTCCATCATCAAATCAGTGCTATGTCATAATAATGTTTCATCGCTATCCAATTTACATACGTATACAAAATTTCAGCTCAATCGGTTACCTGGAAATGAATCAAAGTTACTTGCTACATTTCAATTAAGTCATCGAGACCAGACGAAAATGCTCATAAAATAAAAACTACTGGGCTTATCCGAATAAAATTTATGGGACCAATTCCACACCATTCCGCATCAAAAAAAAAAAGAATCACGTAAACCGGTTCAGAAACCTCGGAGTAATCGGTGTCCATACATAAAAAAATATACCGGCCGAATTGATAACCTCCTCCTTTTTTTTAAGTCGGTTAAAACTACAGTGTACGAGAATAAATACGTTGACATAAATAGGTATTATCGCTACGCCGGTTACGCGGCAACTGGCCGGCGGCCGTCGCCTGGCAACATTTTTGTCGCCGTGCGCGCACTTGCATTGAAACCAATAGATAGGGCGACAGTTGCGTCGCGGGCTTGTCTCCGAACCCGCGGACAAAAAAGTCTCCCGGGAGTTGCGTCGCTACGTACGCGCACTTTCATACTAGCCCATGGCTGGAGAGACAAAATAGTTGCGGAGACAAAATTGTTGCGGAGACAAAGTTGCTCGTGGGCGCTCGCTCTAATAGTAGCTAAACGCTACAGAACGGGCACTCTCCACCTCCCGCCAAAATTAAAATACCTCACCCTGCGCGATCGTGGTTAAAATGGGCCATATTTTTCTGCAAGGACGATACGCAACGAAGATTGACAACATTAAGGTGATGAATTAATTTTTCTAACATTTACGGCCCTTTTTAAACCTTCGTAATTTTTATATTATTAAAGTTGTCGTGATGAAAATTCTTGACAAGAAAGTTCAATAGTAACACAATACGTCTACATGATTCCATGATATTTTCTCGATAGAAAAAAAATACAAAGTTCTCATTGTTATTTTTTTTTAATCTCTGGCATCTTCAAAATAACAAACGTAAAGTTACGACTTTTTGGATATTAACTATAAAATATACAACCTATACGTCTACCGATTTAGAATTTTGAAATATGTGATGGTTTTGAAATAAACAAAAAATACTTGAAATTAGCGCGCGACCAGCCAATATAGCGAGAGCCGCCCTGTACCTTCCTACCCCGATCGCTGCACGAGTCATTAGGGATGTGACCTGGATTCAGAAAAATCGATTACTCAATAATCGATTTTTTTTGTTTAGAAATAAATCGATTTGTGAAAAATCGATTAAAAAAATCGATTTTTGTTTTCACCTCGATTTTTTATGCGAAAAAACCTATTCGATGTAAGGTAAAAGCCCCAATACCGGACCATGTACCAGTACCAGAACACTCATTTATATATATACCTATATATTTGTGAATATAGATATACAAATACATGGAGTACAGATGGCGCTGATTTTTTTATCGACTTGTTCAGTAAACTAACTTACCAATTTTTTCATAATACTGAAGTTAGCTGTCAGGTGTAAATTTTAAAATTTATCACAAATTAATTACAGTAAAAAAATACTTCTAAAAATTTTCATTTGTAATTTTTATTAATTTTCACGTGAAAATTTTGAATTAATTTTTTGAAGTGAAACTTCTTTATCGGGGTTGGAAAAAATATTTAGTGTAAGTAACATTTTTTCGTTACGCGTGACATTTTTCCGTTACGCGCCATCTTTTTCTTATCCCTACCACGCGTGATTTGACGTATTTCTGTAAAGTTGCATATATAGTAAATTATTTTTTGAAAAATAAGGTCATAAAGAAGTTTCACTTCTTACGTGTGTACACTAGTACACGCACACATTTTTTTTTGAAGTGAAACTTCTTTATCGGGGTTGGAAAAAAATGTAGTGTAACATTTATTCGTTACGCATGACATTTTTCCGTTACGCGCCATCTTTTTCTTATCCCTACCACGCGTGATTCGATGTATTTCTGTAAAGTTGCATATAGTAAATTATTTTTTGAAAAATAAGGTCATAAAGAAGTTTCACTTCTTACGTGTGTACACTAGTACACGCATACATTTTTTTAAGCTATTGCATAGCTTCTATCGCAGGCCTTAAGCGCGGGGACTGAATCGAGAAACTACTACTACTAAGTAGTAGTAGTAGCTTTTTGCCTCGTGCTACGGAAATTTGGAATCTGCTCCCGCGGGCAGTGTTTCCAATGAGATACGATTTGGGGACCTTCAAGAAAAGAGCGTACACATTCCTTAAAGGCCGGCAACACACTCGCCATACCCCTGGTATTGTGGGTGCAAGTGGGCGACGATGTTCACTTAACATCAGGTGACCCGTCTGCTCGTTTGCCTGCTATTAACATAAAAAAAAAAAAAAAAAAAAAAAAAAAAAAGTAATCCGCTTAAAGTATGATGAATGATCAGCGTGTTTTACTGTGAATAATCAAATACACCAGACTTGCACCAGACAATATCCTTGTTGTAATAAAATTACTCGTACAATGTCTAAAATTTTAATAATATTCTGATTTTATTACAATTTACAATATTATTGAATGAAAACGTCATAATGACATTAGTCTTAATTTTAAAACAGTCTCCGTAAATGCATAGAAACGCAAAACTTCGTCTATGGTTATAGTAAACAGTGTGGTGCACTAAAAAAACTTCGCCTAAAATAGGAACAATTAAGTTTTAATATTAAGTTAACACTTATTTATTAAAATGAATATGGAATTTTAAAAATATACGGAAAAAAATAACATACAAACTAAAGTAAATGTTTTTAATATAAGGTTCAATATCGGAATTTAAAACATATTATAAATCATTTATCAATGTAATGTGTATCTAAAATTTGAAGAAACATTAATAAACTTTTAAAATTATCTTAATGTAACATTCTCAAGTAACAATATTCCATCAAATAATACAATTTAGTATAAATTATTTCAAATTTTAGAAAAGTATTGTAAACCCTTAACCATAGACAATACTCAAGCCATCCGTTAATCGCATCTGAAATGTCAAAATGAACGAATTGTCGTTTGAAGTAAACAGTATGGATATTTGCCAGTAAGATATTCTAATGAAATATGGTCAAAATCATATAATCAAGAAGTGATTTAAAAGTGTTTTATTCCAAGGAATAAACATGTGGCCCATGCTCTTAGACCTGACCCGCGATGAATGCCGCCGGACGCTTAGAAGACTCGGTATATATTTAGTTTTATAAATGGCATTCGTTTTCCCTCCTATGGTTTTCTTGTGTCCAACACAAGCATTTTAACAATTGAATCCTATAATATTATTTACTTTTTCTGTGCAAATGAGTGCTTATATCCTTGTTTATAGAATTGGAGGCCTACTCGAATATGGTAAATGTGTTTAGAGCACAGGGGGCATTAGAAGACAACAGAAAAAAGTTGTTGGAGGAACTGCGCGCCGTTTTGCATATAAGCCACGATCGTCACAGTGCTGAGGCGCGGCGCGTGTCCAATGATGAGCTGTTAGCTACTATTGCTGAACAGTAAGTTAAGATTTAGCATATTATCTATAAAACTTATGATTTATTTTCAATGATGTACCCTGTACAGTTAAAGATGGCTGATCACACTTTAGTAATGCTTATGTTGCAAAGCTAATTTTAGTACAAATTTCCCCAAATTCATTACATTTCTGATCAGAAAAAAGAATTGAAAAGTTTTAATTATATTATTTTTATATTTTATGTCATTTCTCTCCATGGCCATATAGAAGTTGGTACCTGTAGTAATATGGGTATGTTTTACAATGTATTATTGGGAAATAGAGGTAATAATAATAAATTTATTTCATAAAATATATTTTGTATTAATATTAATATAATGACAAGCATTGACAGATAGATAACCTATCAAAATGACATTCTTTAATTTCAGTTTTTAAAGAGTGAAAAAAGGATATAATATCTATTGTCACAAAAAAAAATATTGAAATGTAGTTATGCAATTTTTAAATATATTTTGTGAATGAAACTTAATTTCAAGAACTTTCTTTATTCAATTCGATTTAATTCATATAAAGTACAATTGATGAGTAAGTAAATGAAAGAAAAATAAGAGAAAAAAGAAGATACTCAAAATTTTTCATGATACAAATATTGGTTTGTGTAGAAAAGTTTTATAATTTAATAAATCATAATTGCACGCCTCATAAGCGAAGCGTTGAGGTGGGTACTAATGCAAAACATCTGATTTTTCAAACTTAAAATGTCTTTATATATCATACATTGCACTTATAAGATAATACATACACACACATATTAAGAAAAAACACTATTTTTAACATTCATGATATTTTTGATGTCATTTTTGTTATTTAAACAAGTTAAAAAACAGTTTAAAAAAGTAAAGTGGACGTCCGTGTGTCTGTATGTGCGGAGGATTTTCTTGTTAATACGATAGCGACCGAAATACTTTACTAAACGAGTCTTTTTTTTTCTCTTACGCTTGAGTATGCTCAGGAATAGAACCCTTTCATTTTTCAGGGTCTGATTCGATGTGGTTTAATTGTTATTAAATAAACAAAAATAATAATTAATAAATATTTATTAAAAAAAAATTATGAGGCGTGCACTTTTGGATTTTCCAAATTATTTTTTAAAGTTTTTAATCTTAAATTTCTAACTGAACTATTTAATGGATTAAATTTTATAAGCTCTTCTTGAAGCTATTCCCGATATAGAATAAGGGTGCACTCACACACATCAGTCACCGTCACGGCACGTCACCGGACAGGATTAAAAAAAAATATGTATCAATAGTTCTAGTATGACTCTGTTCCCACACGACAGTCGCCGGCACGAAATCTATCAGTGACGTCACCGGTCAGGCACGTCAAATAATCTTTCCATACATGTATCATACTTTTATCCCCACTCACCCGGTGCCGTCACGTCTCAGTTCAGTCAGCGTCGTGCTACCGTCAATTGCTACATGTTCTCTAGCGTGACACACGTCTAATCACTGACTAACCTGATGTATGTGTTCAATGATTCAGTCAAACCGGCGACGTGACTGACGGACAACATGACGGTGACTGGTGTTTGTGGATACGTACACGAACCGTCACCGATCAGTCATCGGTGACTTGACGGTGACTGATGTGTGTGAGTGCACCCTAAAGGTCAAAACACTTTTTTAAATATTTTCTAATACATATATCATTCTACAAATATATTATATATACTATATAGGTATGTAATACAATTTATATAAAATATAAATTATACATAGTATGTTAATGCTACATATTTATATGATAATATGAAAACTAGGTAAAGGCAAATGCTTCCAGGTTGCAGATGCTGTGACAATTCATAATACAATGTGTAAAACCTTTTTGGAATAATATATAAGTATTGTATATGTATGTATGTATAATACCTATTAGGGTATTATGTATAATACACAGGGTGGAATTTTATAATGAAACTTGAAGAGAAAGTAGTGTTCATACTATAGATAGAAAATATCTTATACAGTGGAATCCATTTATAATGACATCGAAGGGAATCGACAAACACGTCATAATAAGCGGACGTCATACAAAGCGTTATGTGAAATGAAAAATCTTTTTTATGTAAATATGTATGTATTTAAGTATTTTAATACAGAAACATAGTATACTTGCATATGTATACGTACATATTAAATCAAAATCAAAATTGCACGTAATCAGCAGATTATTATAATAACACATACAAGTGTATTTTTTACTGTAAGTACATTGTAATTTTTGTGTGATTTTTTTTTCACCTAATTGTAAAAACAGTCTCTAATACTATTGTGTAAAGAAGACAAAGCTATGGTCAAATTATCATTTTCAATATTTCTGTGAACAAATCGAGATAATAATTCTGCAGCTTTTAATGCCTCTTCTGCGGTAGGTAATACTCACTGAGATTCAAAACAAAAACGAGCCACGTGCCGAACGTCGTCGAGAATCAACGAACATTATTGAAGGTGTAAAGAATCATGCCGGTCATTATAACCAGACATAATTTATTAAAAATGGGTCATAATAACCAGCATGTCACTGTAAGGGAAGTCAATATATCCGACTTTTTTATAAAGAATTTAATATGAAAACCAAACTTCGTAGTGTAATTACGTCATAATAACCTGTTGGTCAATATAAGCGGAGTTTATAATAAACGGATTCTACTGTACTTAAAAATACTCTTTAAAAAAAAACTCATAGAAAACTTACCTTTATTTTTGATAGAAACGCAAACTGCAATCAAAGATTTCTGAAGATTGCTTGCTAGTGCCTTAGAATCGAATAGATTAAAATCTGTGTGATACACAGTTCAACCCTGTATATATAAATAAAAATGTACAATGTGTTGCTAAGAGCGACTCAACCACTAAGACTCTTATTAACATTATTATTCGTATGCATTTTTGAAAAATGATAAAACTTAATATTTTAACAGACTTAGAATCAGCCAATACTAGCTTTGCGCCCACGGCTTAGCTTGCGTCGACTGCTAGGTACTTTGTGGATTTTATAACAAATTGTATCATTTTTGATGACTATTTATATATATAATTAGCAAAGAACTGTTTTTATTAAAATTTTCCAAGTGGTGTTTACAAGAGTATACATATACACACAAACAGATAAACGTAAAAAAAACTAACATAGTTTTGGGGTCTATAAATCGTGCATATTGCGTAGCAATTAATCTTTTTAAAAAATATACATAAAATACATATATGTACATATACTTAGGTAAAAATGAAAAGGCTTACCAAAATTTAAATCTAACAATAATCTTGTTGGGTTATCAATTATGGACCCATCCTTGAACCTACGCATATATTTGGGTATTGACATTACACAAGTTAAGTTGGGAAAATAAGTGTACATATGTATAGTCAATTTCTCATCATATACAATATTCTGTTGTTTATAAATAAATATTAACAACTCTGAATATAATTTTTGCATTATTATTTACTAGCTTTCCGCCCGCGGCTTCGCCCGCGTTTTCAAAGAAAAACCCGTTCCCGTAGGATTTCCGGGATAAAACCTATCCTATGTCCTTTCTCGAGTATCAAAATATCTCTATACCAAAATTCATGCAAATTGGTTCAGTAGTTAAGGCGTGATTGAGTAACAGACAGACAGACAGACAGAGTTACTTTCGCATTTATAATATTAATAATATAGTATGGATTTGTTACAAATAAATAGTATTATTGCACTGTTGCAGTTATTACAATAATGCAATGTGGCTTTATATTTCATTTTATTGTATGATTTGATGAATAGGCCTAAAATACATTTCACTTAAATTAAATAAATAGTGACAAAGATTTGTGTTAAATATATGATAGTCATAGTCAGGTAATATAAAAAAATTATGTATTGTAAAATTTAACTTTTCAACCGAATACTTCGTAATAAATAAATAATCCAGAATCTAGATATTATGAGTCAAAATTTACAACAATTTTACTTATGGGTAAGTTCACACATTAGTATCTATTTTCTTAAAGTTTATTTGGAATATTGCAGACTATCTGGCCCAAACACAGGTCTAGGATGGATCATCGAAGGTCGCAGAAAAATTCCCTTAATGCCGCGTGGCATCGCGCAGACTATGTACACCGAGATTGCGGATAAAGTGCAAGAAGCCACAGTGGCAGAAAATAAAGAATTACAAATGAAAATTGACGCTGAAGAACTTGTTGCGCCAAAGTCTAATGAAGAAGAGATTCGTGATTCGGAATCAGCTGACGCGGCGCTGCAGTGCAATGAAAGCATGGAGGAGATATACCCTCCAGTTGCCATGGAAGACCACTCAGCCAAAGTTGGTGATCACTTTATTGTCGTAATTCTTCTGCTAAGTACTTTAGTTCTAATAACCCTCCACTTTTTCTAGATCTGGGAAACTGAATTAATATGTCGTAAAAGAAAAATTCCCGAAAGTAGCGTATCAAATGAAGATGTGCCGCCACCAGTAAAGAACATGAGAAATATACCTGTGAATGTAAATCAGAAACATCTCAATATATCACAAGTATACTCGAAATATTCACAACCAACTATCAGTAAGTATATAATATAATGCAATAATTATTAATTATTTATACTATGTAGCATAATTTATAATTACTAACTTAAACTTTTGTTTTTACAGGCAAGTCCTCAAGTCAATCCAAGCATTCATATAATCAAGTTAGCAAACTTTCTTCGACTAAATCAAGTCAAACACAAGCACAACGCTCACAACACAGACATAGAGCGCATAAACAAAGAATGCCAAAGTCTCATAAAAAATCTCAAGAATTACAAATGTCGCCTAATAAACAATATAACCCAGTTTCAATGCAGCTAGAATACTCAGGGCCGCCTAACTCATTCCAGGCTTCCTATGCTCAGTCCGTATTGGGAAATAAAAACAAATCTGATTATATTGAGGAAATGAAAACAAAAGTAAAATCATCACCTGGTATGGTGAGCGAATCGCCTACAATGCATTTGCTAAGTCAGCCGGCGACTGTACCTCATGAATTAGGCGTATCAGAAAACGCACACCCTGACGATCATTCGTCATTACAAGCTCAAAGTACCCCAATACCTAAACAGTCCGCTGCGGGCAAACAATGCCAACTATTAATTAAAAATAGAGCTGAAGCAGACAAAAAAGTACAAATGCAAGACTTTAAAATTGTACAAAAGCCTAATGATAACATAAAGATTCTCTCTAATCGACAAGTCGTCGTTGCGCCAAGTTCTACTCAAAAGGCGTTGAATACACGAAAACTTGTCACAACAAAAGTTATCGGTTCGATACCAAAGGGGCGATCGTCCACAACTCCAGTTAAATCCATGTCAGAAAAGATGGTTGTGGTATCAAAACCTATTGACAACAGAATATCACATCCAAAATTTGTTATAACCTCTTCATCTAGTACATCAATGAAAAACCTAACACCAATAAGTGCAAATAACTTATCACCCCCGACATCGGAGCCTTTGACTCCCAAAGGGATTCCAGCGACCGATTTGAAAGTATCAGCAAAAACATTTGTTCTAAATCCGAAATCTGGACAAAAAATGGTTGTTTTACCGGCGAAACAAAGCAAAGAGGGTCAAGTACCAATGTTCCATTTTAAAGGAATACCCACTGCAATGAAGCTAGTGTCTGTAAGCTCGCAGCCAAACACGCCCGTTGCTAAATTAAATCCAGGCATTGCAACACCGAAGCCAGCCGTTCCTTTACCTTCAAGCACAAAAATAGTAGGTGTTGAGCCTATTAAAACTGCAAACTTAGCAGATATCGTCCCAGTGAAGGGATCAACGCCAGTGACGACACAGAAAATGACGAATCCCATTGTTCGACCTGTCAATACGAAAGGAAATGTCATTGTTGTTCCGAAAGGCGCCACAATCGGAAAAGCATTGACTTTTACCAAAAACGGGAATGATATGTCAAAAATTATTATGGGAAAAAATGTAAATAAACTTCTACAGGCTAAATCCGAACAAGGAGAGTCGTCTAAGTCAGGCAATGTAATCGTTTTAGAACTTAACAATGAACAGTCCGGTAGAACCACTACCATGTCTGAAATACTAGATGGTCGCGTAACTAATACTACGCGTTCTCATGAAGAGAGTAAACAAGGTGTCAATCAAACGATTACTCAAGATACGCCTGTATTATTTGAAAATCAAATCGCCGCAGAGAGTTGCACCACGGCGAGTCTAGACTCGTCTACGAGTATGGGTGATATAGTTCCTATGGAAGAAAGTTCTCTCAACATGATTGAAAAAAGTGAAGAACCGAAGTCCACATTTAGTCGAGATACCGAAGTCGCAAAAGATTCTGCAAGCGTCACCGATTGGGAAATGGAGCTCGAAACGGTGACATCGAGAAAAGAGAAGGACGACGATAAACTGAACTCTTTACATCTAGATCTGGGCATGTCCAGTGAAAGTGAAAGCGAATACATGGGTGACAACGGGAAGAACAAGAGCGAGCACTCGTCTCAAGACAGCATACAACAAGAGACACAGCGAGGTAAGTTGCGTTCCTAGCTACTTAACTTACCGAGAGATCCTAGTTTAACATTGATGCCATTTTTAGGGATGAGCAGTGAAATATATAGCGGGTCGGGTCTCTCGCTAGCGACGAGAACGTTGCTCAGCCAGTTGCAGGACGAGGGCTCGTCCAGCAACGACTCCTCGTTCGCGCTCAAATCCAAAAAGGCGGACGACGGCGAGGGTTGCGGCAAAGCGGACAAGTCCGAGTCGGACGCGCTGTCCAAGGCGAAAGCGAAGCTCACGCAAAAGGTGGCGGAAGCGCAGTCCCGGCAAAAGCGGATAGACGTGTATAGTACGGCAATAACGACGTCGGAGATAAACCTAGAATCGTTTTCGTATTTAGATGAGAGCCTGATGGCGGGCGACGACGAGTTCGACTCGAAGCGGGCGCCGCGCCGCAGCACGCTGGACGAGCAGCTCAGCCGCTTGCTCGGCGAAGACTCGCAGGACTCCACCGACTCGCAAACTGTAAGTGAACGATTGCCTCTAGCCAGTAACGACCAGTGAGCGGGGGCGCTGTGCGAGGTTGTGCTTGTGATATGCCGTGTATATATTATTACTGTCCGTGGTGAACTCTCTTGTTTTCTGTGAAAATATATTGACACTCGCGTGCGTTGCGTCTTTGAATGTGAAGAGGCTAAATTGAACGACATGACCTGACTAATATTTGTATGAAATGGAACTTCATATTTTTATATACTTGTATGTACATTATATATCGTTTATTCTTTTTGTATTGTTTTACTCGAAATGTTTACAAGGATTGGTGTAAAGTTTCAGTGATCTTGTACGTTATCGCCAAAACAAGTAACGTGTGCTCGCTAAATTGCCTTAAGAAAAGTAACAATTGAATAGTTGCGTGTCTTTTACGATAGTCTTTCTAAAATCTTATCTTCTCGCACCTGTTTATAATATGGAAAACACTGACGGTATTTTAAATAATCAGGAATAATTTTACTAAGTACTAAGTTAAATTTCAAATGTATTAATTCATTATGTTCAAACATGAAATAAATCAAGATCAAATAATATGATTAAAAAAGATCTTCAATTAAAAATCAGTCTTGATAAATCTTATGTAGTAGTTTTTCAATTATTATTTTACTTGGTGCAACTTGCTTCAGCTATTTTTACAATAAAATGAACATATTAAATTAATATATATTTGTTATTATGTAATAAAACTCAAGAACTTCCTTGCCTGTATACCACAGGGTTGAAATGTAGTAACATAAAACTTTATTACCCTAGATTCAAAACCAAAACTATAACAATTCGTCAATAATCAATTATAACATGCATGCAACCCTTGAATAGCCCATAAATTCACACTTTTTAGCGTATCTTGCCTTCTTTTCCTGTCGTAAGCAATAACATTAATATATTTACTATATAAAATACAAAACCAAATAATATATTCATAATATTATGTAGATACATTGTTATATAAATCCATTAAATATTTATTACAATAAATGTACTTTTTCATAACAAAATATAGATTATTATACAATATGTATTAGGGCAACTATAATGTTAGTTATTTTATTTTACGAAGCATTATTCTGTATTTAATTTGCTTGGCAACAAAACTTGAATATCTTTTACTTGGTGTTTATAAAAACTTTTTAAATTAACATATCCATTTTTATATGAATAAAATAATTAAACCAATGGCATAATAAAAAACTATATATTACTAATAAGTGGAAGGAAATGCTCAAGCAATAAATTAATTATTTATATAAATTAATAATAGGTCTATTTATTTGGATAGAATTTGGAAATATTTATTATATTATTGTCATTGTAAGATAATTCATGTTTTTATGCCTGGAATGTTGTCTTTGGGATATAAATAAGTACAATATAATGTATTATAACCATTGAGTTACTATGTACTAGAGAGGACATTGCTACTACACTATTTGTAACACGAGTTAGAGTCAATCGTCTCAAACCATTTTTTTTGTTACATTTATTGGTTTTAATTGATTAGTGTATTCATATTTTTAATAAGATAAACAATATTTATTTGTTACATTGATTGGTTTTAATTTACTTATAAGTAATAAGAGGTAGATTATCTACAAAGTGTATGTATATAGTCACTAGCCGCCCCGCGCCGCCGCGCTTGTCGCACAGATTTTGTTCCTGGTGTCCTCTATACGTAGTAATAATACCTCAATGATTATAACTTAGAATATTCACTACGAAATGTGTCAGTAAAAACGCACTCTTCTTTAATGACGCAAATTTTAAAATATCAAAATTACTATTGTAATCATTATAACTTCGTTTCAATATAAAATCAAACTTTAGCAATCATTATAATATCAATTCTCTGTAAGTAGAATAATATATTTTTATTTTATCAGGAATAAAATGTAAGTGATGTTATGAAATATAACCATTGTGCATAGATTTCAAATGAGACCAATGTTTGTTGGTGCAAAGTTACATCTTAGCTGGAGTCATTCAAATTTGTAAATTGTCTTCATCAAGTTAGTCATTCATAAATTCAATTATTTTCGACCAAAACACAAAGTAATAATTTTCCTCTTTTCTTTTAATTGAAATTTAAAAAAAATACCTACATGACATTTGTACAATTAGGTACCTATATTTTTATTGCATTTTTGAAGCGATGTCAGTATTTCTAAATCCATATATTTCGTAGGATTAACATTATAATAATTGTAATGTAATGAATATGGAAAAGGATCATTTAGACTTATTATTTTCATACAAAATAGATGTCTATAGTCTGTCCACTATAAGAATTGCTTTTTGACAGCTCGATGGGTGATACCAGAAGTGATGTTCAAAAGATTATCGATTGTGAAACCATTTCAATTATAAATTCAAAATATTATCATAAATCGAATCAGGTACGTAAATAATAATTACAACGTAAACGTACTAGTAAGATATGTAATAATAAGACCACATATCAATGCATTGTATGTTAAAACTAAACTAAACTAATATTTTATTATTTATTGGTTTCTATCTTACAATTTGGTTGTCTTTACGTTTAATTTATATACCATAATAGTAGAGTTTTTCTGTATCGGATATATTTTACAGAGTATTTCTATCGATTATTTTAATGTATCGACCTATCATTGAATAGTTCTGTGTGGGCATCACTAAGTGGGCGGGACCTGTCCATGAAGTACGACATTTATTTGTATGACATTTTAACATAGATAATACATAGGCGTGAAGCTGTCAAAAAGCAAATAATATAATGGACAGAGTATAGCACATTTTAACTTTTGTTCATTACAATTCTATTTAAAATAGCATCCATATATTAAAATTACACGATAGTTTTCTTATCGTGTTCCTGCAATAGTTGTCTATAAAATAATAATGTTATTTGTTAGTTTCATGTAAAATACACTAAGTAACGATCAGTGTTTTATGGACATGTTTTGATTTACAATCATTATATCATAGCATTGTATATTACGCATACGCACAAATTAAAATACTTTTAGTTTTATTTAAAGCTCTTGGCAAAAAACGAACACTCACATTGATAATATATTATTGTGTAAATCTCATAAGTTTTGAACCTAAGATACAGTGTGATTTCCAAACAATTAGATTTCAACGCAAATAATGCATTCAAATTGACATTAGCAAATCTCTTATCTCAAAAGTACCAGGAAATAGTGTAGTTACAGTGGATTCAAGTTCTCATAGAGCGGGTTGTATGTTCAATGGTGCATAATTATTTTAGGCTAATCAATCTGTTATAGCAATATTATTTGTTTTAGTTTAATTTTATACTTGACTCTGTCCAGGCCGCTAGAGTATTTGTTAATATTTTATTTATTTAATCTTTATTCTTATACAATTTTATTCCTTGCTAACAAAAAACTGTTTTTACACATTTATGCCTACATAGTTACATACAAAACATTAAATTGCCAATAAGTGGTTTTAGTAGTAGTTACCCAATTAAGATTTTATTTTTATTTAGATTTCGTTTTCAAAGAAAAACTCGCATAGTTCCCGTTCCTGTGAGATTTCCGGGGTAAAACCTATCCTTTGTGTTAATCCACGTTACCCTCTATATGTGTGCTAAATTTCATTGTAATCGGTTCAGTAGTATTTGCGTGAAAGAGTAACAAACACACACACATCCTCACAAACTTTCGCATTTATAATATTAGTAGGATAGATTTACACTAACCTAAATAAACTTCTGGCAGCTTGGAGAGAGTTAAGTAATATTAGTTTATAAACATCGCAATGGTATATGAGCAGGGTTTTATTGAAACGTTAAATGTAGTGACTTTGGTCCAACGAAGATGTGGGAAGCAATGTTCCAATAGGAAAATATATTTAGTCTCATTGAATTTTTATTCAAAGACAAACATGAATGATAGGTTTTTCTTCAATTTTAGCGTAACGTCATTTGTGCACTAACACCAATTTTTAAATGAATTTCATTAATTCTTAGCACCATTTTCGTTAAAATTTACAGTATTGTAAAAAATAAACACTGTTTAATAATTTTATCTGTTGCCAATGTTCAATATACAATATTCGAATTAAGTGGTGAATAAAATAATACATAGGGGTACGGAATTGTATTACTGTTTTTTGTTAGTAACAAATGAGAAATGTACATATTTTATTAATGTTTTAGTTTCGCAACTGTTGATGTGCTATAGTGTAATAAAAGTTATTGGTAAACTTTTCCACCTTTCTTTTCTTTGATTGTATTATACATATATTCAATCGGCCGAGCAGTTATCGGCTTTGTTGTTAAAGCCTCAGATGTAAATCTTTGAGTTGAGAGTTATATACGCGCAAAAATGAAACTTATTTACCTGTACATTATTCACAACACTATTTATAATCGATAATAGATTAAATCGGTTAGGCGCGAACTCACGACACTAAAAAAAACTCAAAGTAACTAAGTACAAATAAGCTGAAGAGCGTCTGAAAAAAAGTCCCCAATCCCACTTATGTCCGCCAACCATTTATGTGTTGCTTTAGCGGCAACAGAAATACATCACCTCTGATAACTTGAACTACCTTATTCTGTCCTCAATCCTTTTGTAGTGGAATCCAATATAGGATGATGATACTATAAATCTACATAAATACATATTATAGAATAATAATTGGATTGTATTTTTTGTTTGGGACAATCATGTTGTAGTTTTGAATTACGATGAAAGTTTATCAACAAAAACAAGTTGTACGCACAAATGCATAGTAGCACATCAACCATCGCTGTTAGGTAAATTTTTTTGATGAGCATTATCATTGGAACGATTCTTTTAAAACTCTTGAATAAAACAAATTAATTATCAAAGTCGTAACACAGCATGTTCGGTAATATGGTACATATTTTATAATGAAACGAAAAATGTGCATTAATATATATAGTGCCATTATTAGATATAGAAAAAACAAATTGTAAATATTATATTATTGTTTTTATTGATATATCAATAATAATAAAATGAGTTAGTATATTTGTATTATATTATTACTAAAAGTAATTTTATTAAACACATTTTGTATGTGTATGTACGTACTACAAGTAGTATAGTCTAGCGAAATGTTATAGTCTTACATTTTGTATGGATGCAGGTGAATATGCTTAAGATTGTTACCACGATGCGATCGAGTCGTGGATAAAATGTGTTCCAAAATATATTTAGGCCGCAACCGCAAGGCGTTGTTGTAAAAATTGTACATTTATTTCGTTCAATGCAATGTTAACGATTGACCTGCATCAAGTTTTTAAAATAGAATAAGGATTTTCATTTGTTTGTCGGCTGTAAATATATCGCATAGAATTAGTTTCGTTCTAGAATCACTGCAAACATGTTAATACAATTTTGTGTTTTTGGCATCGAGTTTATTTTATCTACTTATTTTAAAAATAAACAGTTAAATAATTTGGTGTGTTTCATTGGGGTCGGACGGGTGGAATAAAATACGTCATAAAAAGTTATACTTTTATTAACGCTAACAAATAAAGTAAATAGTATATAAATCTCGATTGGGTGATTTCTATGAAGTAAAAGGCTAGTGAAGCATAAATACTGCATTCATCTGGTACAGTGAAACAAAAAACATTTAATGCTTATGGCAGTGCCTATGCTTATATCTAAGAGGTGACCTTGTGCATGGCTTCGGCAACATAGTCCACGTTCTTGGAGGAGATGCCGGCGACAGAGATACGACCGTCCTTGGTCAGGTAGATGTGGAACTCCTTGGTGAGACGGTCCACCTGCAATTATTAAGATGAAATTAGTTTTTATATGAAAAAATAGGATAATATGGCTGGCCAATCATGTAGTAGGGCTGTGCATATAATTTATTTTTGTACTATTAATTGTATACAAATGCATAATGCACGCTAAATAATTTCAACAGTAAAAAGCAAATTTTATTATGATATTTAATTATATCTACATTCAATAACAATCAAAGCTTACATTAATACCTGCTATAGCAGAGATTTTTATTGGATTGATAATCTTAATAAGTGTAAAAATTGGCCGTCATAAGTCTGCAAATATCTATGACAAGCTCATTACGATCACACAAACCTGTCTATTAATATTTTTTTTTTTTTCACTTTTTTTGTACTCAAATAGCCCATTTGTAACACAAAACTGTACAGGTAAATTAGCTTGGAGAAATTTTTGCATATGTAGTGGTGTGTATATTACTCAGATCTTAGAGCGCGTTTCCACTATATCGTTCTGGCCTATACAAAAATGTTTCGATATCCTAACATTACTATTGCACGCCTCATAAGCGAAGCGTTGAGGTGGGTACTACTGTCACTTCGCGCAAAACATCTGATTTTTCAAACTTAAAATGTCTTTATGTATCATACATTGCACTTGTAAGATAATACATACACACACATATTAATAAAAAACACTATTTTTAACGTTCATGATATTTTTGATGTCATTTTTGTTATTTAAACTAGTTAAAAAACAGTTTAAAAAAGTTCTGTCTTGGACGTCCGTGTGTCTGTATGTGCGGATCCTTTTTCTTGTTAACAAGATAGCGACCGAAATACTTTACTAATCGAGTCTTTTTTTTTCTCTTACGCTTGAGTATGCTCAGGAATAGAACCCTTTCATTTTTCAGGGTCTGATTCGATGTGGTTTAATTGTTATTAAATAAACAAAAATAATAATTAATAAATATTTATTAAAAAAAATTATGAGGCGTGCACTTTTGGATTTTCCAAACGAATTTAATTTTATACTTATTCCTAGCAACACTTTTGTTTTCAATAAAAACAAGTTTTTATTTGAAAGAAAATGGTTTTGACTTTATAAAAAAAAATATATCATTCAATTTTACGTCCTTGAGCAAACGACAAGGCGACTACCGTGAAACAATAAAATATCGTGTCCATAATAATTTGTTTCATAATTAATATTTGACCATAATAATTACGAAACAAAACAAATAAATAAATCGTCACTTGATAGTGGAAAGTGGAAACACGCACAAAACCAGAATAAACCAGTTTACGCTGTCCGCAGGTGCCACGTGCAGTCGTTTGGTAACGTTAGAACATAAAGCACATTTCATTCAAAAATTATAATTATTATGTACGTAGTTTAATTGATAAATTTTGTATTTGTTGATTGTTGTTATTATTTGATATTATTGTTATAATATTTGTTGAAGTGAATTACATGTCCCGCAGCCGGAGGCCCCAAATGAAAACTCAGATGTACTTAAAAACTACATTTAATAGCTAAAATGAGACTTTTACACCCATGTCTGCACGATGCAGACCGGAGTTAAAGAATGAATTTATACAGTTTAATAATTATAAAGACGTAAGCTTGGATGCTAACTAAGGGAAATCGCATCCACATTCTATTCCCGTGCGAACGGCGTATTCAGCAGTTTTGTATGAAGGCAGGGCCATAACTAGTGTTTAATTTGTGTGTAAGTGTTGTAACTTTATATTGTTAATTCAATATGGCTCCAGTGTTAAAACATGGTCGAGGCAAGCCTTTGACTTCTCAAAGTAAAGAATTAAACTTTAAATGTCGTTTCTTTTTCAGGTTAGTAAATTTTTCATTTTAGTAACATTGTTAATGTAAAAGTTATATGTATGTTAAATGTGCAAATATTAAAATAAAGTCTCATCTTTTTCAGAGGAGAAACACATATAGTTTAATTTAAAATCCCTTATACATATATACAGGGTTACTTGTAAAACACCGGCAACCTCGCAGGACAAGATAGCTAACATCATAAGTAACAACATTTCGACTTTTGATAATTTGTTAGATTTTATTTTCATACAAAAATAAATATTCATTTAATTTTCCGTCTGAATATTATAAACTCTACGCCTCCCAAAAATTACGTAAACAAAAAGCGAACGAGAGGGGGAAGGGGGTGTCGCGTCGTCCATCCGATAATTAATAGAACATAGACTTACAAATGTAAGGAGAGTACAATAAAAGTTTAAAAAATCATTTAAAAATAATTTATTGCGTTATGCCAAAAGTCGTAGAACAAATGTTGTTACTTATGATGTTAGCTATCTTGTCCTGCGAGGTTGCTGGTGTTTTACAAGTAACCCTGTATGTATAAAATAAAAACTAAAAATAAAATGTTGTTTTATTTTATTTGCTGACCATACACTACTACAAACGCAAAAATTTCTCCAAGCTAATTTACCTGTATTTTTCTATTAAGTTGGTGCACAATCAGGTATTTTTAATTAAAAAGTTAAAAACGCACCTGTTCAGGCGTAAGGCCGGTGTAGCAGAACATGCCGATCTGGTCGGTGATGTGTTTCCACGGCAGCTTGTTGCCCGCGCCCTCGATGCCGGCGCGCAACTTGGTGCGCATCGAGATGATGCGGTCCGCCATTAGCTTTACGTCCTTCAACCTGTGTAAATGATTATTTAGGTTATAATAGACTAGAGGGCCGCCCCGGCTTCGCCCGTGGTACATATTTCGCAATAAAAGGTAGCCTATGTCCTTTCTCTGGTATCAAAATATCTCCATACCAAATTACATGCAAATTGGTTCAGTAGTTCAGGCGTGATTGAGTAACAGACAGACAGACAGAGTTACTTTCGCATTTATAATATTAGTATGGATTAACAAAGAGAAAAGTTAATTTTATCGTTCTTTAGTAACAGGTATGGATTAACAGAAATACAAGTTAATTTTATCTTATTTCTTAAAATAGGAAAACTTCAAATTGGTAGATTTATTTAAAATCATTCTCGATAAAAGATTCTCACATTGTTTTATATTGTAAATTTAAGTAACAACAAATAACGATACCTACAAACAAGAATAAAAATTGTCCAAAACAACACTCTGCCTATGCGTCTATTAGGCGGAGTTTTATAATGAGCTGAGAGATTTTATATAATCAAATTTGAACATTACTACCACAAAATAAAGTGTCATTTTACAGCACCGTACCGATTTCTTTGACGACGTTTTAAATTGATGATTATTGATAATGTAATTTAAAGCACGTCAATACACCTTTAAGAAGTTTTTTATTATTATTAGCAATTTAATAAGAGTTTAACAAGATTGTGAGTAGTAAATGGATATTAGGATAACAGTTCTGAAGTACAACGCGAAAAAAACAAACAACTTTTTTTCTATTTTTTGAGAAACATTTTTAAATAATCAGGTACAAAGACTTGGAATTTTTAAAGTGTCTCTAGTAAATAAACTCACCACTGCTGCTTCAATTCCGGCGTGTTCAATATCTCCTGCACCAACCTCGCCCCGTACAGCGGCGGGTTGGAGTACATGACGCGGATCATGATCTTCACCTGCGACATCACCTTCGCGGCGGTGCCCTCGTCGCCGCACAGGAATGTGAGCGCGCCCGCACGCTCGCCGTACAAACCTGTACATCGAGTTTGAGTTTACTTATTTAGAATGGAAAAATATCTTATTAAGGGCCCTTAGTAGGTTAAAACGGAATAAAACCGGCCAAGTGCGAGTCGGGCTCGCGCACAAAGGGTTCCGTAGCAGCAAATATAATAAATTACAGTTAAATCAACCTATCTCAAAAACTATAAGAGATACTTTGATCAAACCAAAAATCGTTGAAAGAGTTAATTAGCATGCATCACCTCTATTTTTTTTAGAATTTTATACCCCGTAGTTATAAAAATAGAGGGGGGGGGACATACTTTTTACGACTTTGAGAGCTGATATCTCAAAAACCGTTCACTTTAAGAAAAATGTTTTTTAGAAAACTTTATATCATTTTAAAAGACCTTTCCATTGATACCCCACACGGGTATGTACATCGAAAAAAAAAATTTCATCCCTCAGTTACATGTATGGGGGGCCCCACCCCCAATTCTTTTTTTTACTATTTAGTGTCATATTTTTGTAGCGGTTCATACAACACATATTCCCATCAAATTTCATCACTGTAGTACTTATAGTTTCCGAGTAAATCGGCTGTGACAGACGGACAGACGGACAGACGGACAGACGGACATGACGAAACTATAAGGGTTCCGTTTTTGCCATTTTGGCTACGGAACCCTAAAAATGGACTATTTTCTATGAGCTATAATTGAAAATATTGAAGTATTTTCGCACTGAAATTTCTAATATGTATTACAGAACGTATGTGTGATGGGATGATTGTTTCCAAAACACGATTGGAAAAATTTTGCTCGATAAAAAAAATCCTGAAGTTACCTCTAAAATATATCATATAAATGCTCATTACAACCGTATTTTACGATAATAATTCGTATAAAATCACAAATACATACGTATTTACTATTTACCTTCTCGATTTCGTGACTGTTTTAGATTTATAAAATATTAAATATATTCATTCACTTTTTGATAAAAATGTGAATGGCGCTTACGATTTTTAGTTTCAAGCACGTTGATTCCATACTAAACGCGGACCCCCTCAAATGCCCCCCTGTTTTAATTACGAATCTAGCTTTCCGTAACCGACTTGGGCCGCGTCTTCAGAAAAAAATTAGCATAGTTTCCATTTACATGCAAGTTCCGGCCTCCACGATAAAACTTATCCCATATTATCCATTCTCAGATGGCAATATACAATGATCTTACATCTATAACATCCTAGGTACTATCCTACTAATATTATAAATGCGAAAGTGTGTGAGGTTGTGTGTGTGTTTGTTACTCTTTCACGCAAATGCAAATATGTACTAGTAAACCGATTACAATGATATTTAGCACAAATATAGAGAGTAACTTGGATTAACACATAGGATAGGTTCCACGGGAACGGGAACTATGCGGGTTTTTCTTTGAAAATGCGGGCGAAGCCGCGGACTGAAATCTAGTAGACGATGTATCTTATGGAACAATTGCTTAAATAATTGTTAAACTAACTAGTGCCTAAAATATTCCGATGACCAACATAATAAATACATAACATGATAAAAAGGTCGAAAGTGTGAACGTAAGGAAACCGGTTCTTATCAAATTTTGTTATTATTTAGTTATTTTGGATACATATTTTTCTACAATAATTATGATCATAAGTGTTATCATGTGACATTTTATTACGTCAAGAAATTTGTGGGGTATAATATGATAAATAAACAACATGCTTTGAAATTATTTCGCAATGGGTGATGTACAATACATACCATAGCTTAGTGAGCTATAATTTGGTATGTAGTTAATAACTACACTCCTACACTCTTTATTTTTTATACCTACATAACTACTAGTTATGTAGGTATAAAAAATAAAGAGAACTGAATTTTCATGTAAAATATTTCTAAAACGCTTTTTACGGCTGGATCGTTATCAAACTATCACTTGGTATTATGGGCCCTCTTCACAATCGAGAAAGAAATCTAAATTTCAATCATTTTCCTATATATTTTTATCAATTTCAATTTATCGCCAACAGTATGTTCAAATTTTCCTCAAGAATACATTCCACTATTTTATCTATACTTATAAGTTATAAGTTATAACACAAAATATTAATTTCCTGTTTTTTAGTGAAGACCTTTATATTTTTTATTCACGTTATTGAGCTCACATGATTGAGTAACAAATTAAAAAAAATTACCAAAATGGTCGCCTTACTCCATGACGTGACAGTATTGGAAGCGACCTTGTTTTACTCTCAACGTGCCTAAAGAAGTTTCACTCACCCATATTCTTAGCGAAGCTCTGCGAAAGCGCAATCTGGTGTCCATCTTTAACGAACAGACGCACCGCGAACGCGTCGTTGTCGACATCGCCCGTCGCGAAGCCCTGGTACGCCATGTCGAAGAACGGGTAAAGCTTTCTGTCTTTTACAACCTGGGGAATAGGTTAATTATTATATTATTATGTGTAGAATAAGCCACCTCCTTGGTACAGTGGTTGACGCGTGGGGTCCTGAGTTCGATTCCCGGTGGAGACGAAGAAAAAAAAATGTCTCGGTCTGGCAGGACACAGAAGGCTGATCCCCTACTTGTCCTTAAAGAAAATCGATCAGTGAAACAGATGTATAATGCATCTGCCCCTTACCTAGGGGACATGGGACTTCACAAACATGTATAGAATAAGACATATTTTAAAGAAGTCGATTAAATAGAAAACAATTTATTTTTATCTATAGAGGAAAATGACGAAAACTCGCACACACAGTGTCGAAAGCCAAGAGTCTGTTTGGGTCGCAGAGCTTATTAAGTAGGATTGGTGCATAAAGAATTAAAAAAAATGATAATTTAAAAGATGTATATAATACACGTAATTAATAACATTTCTTAATTAATTATAAAGAATGTCAGCATTGGTCTACCATCACTGATTCCTTGCAAATTTAGTCATTTCTATATTTGGATAAGAATAGAAATTCATAGCATTTACCTGAGACAATTGTTGCCATTCTTCAGGCCTAGGGTCGACACCAGTGGGGTTGTGAGCGCAAGCGTGGAGCAGGATTATGGAGCCTTCCGGAATTTTCTGTAAACGACAAAATTGTACTAACAATTATTATTTAATTTAGCAATGCTGACTGAAAATATACCAAAACGTTACATGTGAAGTGAAAATGAACGCTGTAGAAAAGGAATTTAGACTCTACTTTCACATGGTTGGAATTGCATATAGCATTATATCAAATAGCATAGCAATTGAATCTTCACTATTACGAGCTTATACAGTTGTTAGTCCATGTATGAGTAAATGGCTAATACGTGACGCAAAGCCGGTATTAACGTGTTACTATATCTAGCCAGACTTTATTATGTAACAGATCTATACTCGTAATAGTAAACTAGGACACCCATTCCATTAATTTGTGAATTAGTGAGGTATCTACATATTATGTGCATATGATATTTTTCATTAAAAAGACAACAAAAAGTTTGAGATTTAGTTTTATAGTATTCAAAGCCTTTAAAATGAGAA
Organism: Colias eurytheme; assembly: GCF_061535395.1. NCBI lineage: Eukaryota > Metazoa > Arthropoda > Insecta > Lepidoptera > Pieridae > Colias > Colias eurytheme. The sequence continues at coordinate 3,509,005 of NC_142981.1, read as the reverse complement.
ATCGATCACCGAGCGGGATTCTAACCACAGTATTACCATTATTTCCTACAGTAAGGAATCGCCTTTGATGTCGCGCGATGCCGCCGCCAGCGTAGGTAATGACGCTGCCACACGAAAATACGCTAGGGTTGCAACAAATGGGAAATAAAACAATTGTGATTATTAATATTATGATGAAATCTTTATTCATATGTACATTCAAAATAATTGCGATTATTAAATCTGATGTAATTATTTGTTCATAAATATATAATTACAGATATTGCACTGCTAAATATTATTTACGTGGACACTTTATTTTTGGATGTTCTTAATTGTATATTATAACATTTAACTAAGTAATGCATTCGCATTGGGATGTACAATCTGATTAGAAAATAATGAGGACAACATATATACATAGCTTTGATTTTAATTCAACAGATACAATTAATACAATCTTTCTGAAATATTGTTTCCTTCTGGGATTTCAATGTAGATTTACATCCGTAAACCGAACAGTTTGTGCGCGCCATAATAGAATATGTAAGTACCTATGTATAATAAAATTATTACACAAAAAATACGACTGCGTCATCCTTTCGCGCTAGGTAAAGCAAACTAAGCGTGTTTGCTTTACGCGGCCCGCGTCGCCCGACCCCCGCCAGTTCCCCTCCGTTTCTCTGCACAAGTACATTCGTCGCACTACTGTAGGAAATAATGGTAATACTGTGATTCTAACCGGCCGCGGCGGGATTCTCCCCGGATAGACGAAAGATGCGGGTTCGAATCCTGCCTCGTGATCGAATGTTTATGTATGTATTACTTATGTATTTAAATGTTCTACTTAAAATAATTCTTAATGTGTTCTTATTGATTTTATATTGACATAATAACAGCTGATCAACATACACATATTTACAATCTTAAAGATAATGTAACTTTGTAGATAATCGCAAGCGCCGTTGCCGCTGGATTATATAGATATCGTCTTAGATAATATTATATTTTATTGTTTCTTGTGTTTTTTTACACGTGTTAGATGTTATTTAAAAATAAATAACGTCTTTTTTTCATAATATAAATAAGCTTATATATAATACTGATATGGAAGGAGATTAAGAAAAATTCAAGTTTAAGCATAATTGTTAAAGAGAATTACCTATGTTACGTGTAGATATATGAAAGAAAAACATTGAACCTATCAATCGAATTTGCAACCTCATCTTTTATTTTATATTTTTTAGAGATATGGATTTGTTTTATATCCGCTGCATTTCTTTTGGTTTCAACTTTCAAGTCGATTAATTTTTTTTCAAACTAGAAAGCAATTTTGAATTGACGCTTACATGCAGATTGCAGTTAACATTTTTATTCATAACAAAAAACATCAAATACGGATATAAACCCATGAATTGTAAAAAATAAAAATCTAACCACATAGAAGCATTTGTATGAAACATAAATTATCTACGTAACTAGGCGTACGTGCTGAAACCCCTTAAAACCATAAAAGCACCGAAATAAAGATAACAATTTCTATAACACCATAACAGCTATCTATTATAACCCTGACATTGTATTACGCAATGACCTCCCGCTAAAACTGGTTAATGTACGTAATGCGTTATCAATCATGCCGGCACTGCGTGATCGTTATCACAAATATGGTCTATAAGTTGTTTTAGTTCTGAGTGGATAAGATCAGAACCTAACTTAACAAATACTTTAATTATATTGTAAATTAAGCGATTAGGACTAATCTGTCAAGTTACCAAGTGTAAACATTGCAATGGTGCTTTATGTAATCTAATAGTATATTCGCTGTAAATGATTAGATATGATATCAATAGATTATTATTAGTATTAGAAATGTAACATTATAAACAACTGTTTTATTCAGATGAAAATATTCAAATAAGTACTATAGTATCTCACTCACTCGTCTCTACAAGTCGGGCAATTGCCTGACTTTCATATTATTATATTTTCGTTTTGGAGAGTGCATTTAACTTGTTTATGACTTGTAGATGGCAGAGGCACCGTATAATAATTAAAAAGAAGCCAACATAAAATACTTACAGAGATATCTTCAATAGCTCCCTTCAGATCGAAACCGTTTGTTTTGGGGTCATAGTAGCGGTACTTCTTGTGTGTGAGATTGAGTGTGTTGCAGATTTGCGGGTGATTTCCCCAGGTCGGTGTCGGCATCCATAGTTCCTTGGTCTTCGCGTAGTGTTTGGTGATGAATTCGAAACCCAGTCGTAGGGCTCCAGTGCCGGACAGTGTCTGGAGAGAAAAATAAGCTTTTTCATTTGTTTATTTTGAGAATTTTGTACAGGGAGATGTCCTTTAATTCAAAAACTTATAAATTTTTTTGAAGTGAAAACTTCTTTAGCGGCGTTGGGTATAAAATCTTAAACTCGCGTCAGGTCACGTGACCTGATCGAAAAAGCGTAAGACGGATGGATATCAAACATGCTCAACGTTAATAATCAAGTTTTCACTTCTGCCGGCACTCCCGGGGTGCAACCCGTTTTTTTTTTTAAATTAAGGTTAAAAGTATACATTAGATTTTAGATTTGTATTAAAAAGTACTGTGCTTTGTTGCACAGCGCGAAAATATGTAGGAAAGTAAAGAAAAGTTTTGGCTTGAAAAATTGTTGTAAGCTAGGTGTATTACATTATAGTTGCTAGTATGAGTGTGATGATTATAGTAAAATCGACTTTAAAATGCTTTACAACGTTTTATATTTATAAAATTTAGAACCTGTTCTAGCATATCATAGCATGATTTTAGTCCATGTTTTTATATGTCGGCGAATTCTAATTCTAAAACTAGTTCGATAAACGATTATTTATCAAAGGAATATTTTGCTCCACAAGCACCGATATAGATAAAATATTATATCATTTTATAGCCCGCTTATCTTGCGAATTCGTAATGATGTATAAATAAGACTAGACTCTTGTGTGTATCTCTATTTTATAAGAATTATAAAAATATTATTATCATATAATTTGTTTTTTATAAAAAAAAATACATACAAATTTCATTATTTTTACATTTTGGACACAAATTTTACCTTTCATATTTGTTTTATCACATTTTGTGTACATGAATGTGAGAAACAAATCAATTTCTTCAAATAAAACCATACCTATGGGCTTTTGCACATATGTGTATGTAGGAAAAACATTCAAATCCTGTTTGATTAAGAGATGAATTCAACTTAAAAAAAGGTTATAAGTAACTAAGATCTTAATCATTTTTTGTAATAGATATCCTCAATACATGAGACCTTGCAAATACACAATATTTACAAGCTCCAATGTGCAAAGTTCTCCATACATTATAATCTGCACAAAAATAACATTCCTACGGCAACTGTTTATCAATTTTGGCAGTATTCCATGAGCCCACACCATCCTAATTCCTACCTTGACACACTGTATTTAGTTTTGGAGTCAATGTCAAGAACTTTGTTACCAAGCATAACATGTTTACAAGTCAAAAATATACAGTTCAATATTTAGTCAATATTTAGTTTTATTTATAGAATGAAGAAATTGTTAATTTGTAACACTGACCTAGAAAGATAACTGTTTCAAGGCCTCTTTAGGGGTGAGACATGAGATCTAGGGTAGTATGATTTTTAGATATTTTAATAGGATTATAGTTATAGAACATAGATAATCTTCAATTATGTTGCATTTGTGGTTGCATTAATATATCTTTAAAAGAATAACTGGCAATAAAAAAAATTATGATGAGAATATTATAAAAAAAGTTTTGATATTATTTAAAAAAAACAATGTTTAATTGTTATGAAAGTAATACTTACTTGAACAGTAACATTAGACTTGTTTTGAAGGACAGGGCTGTTTTCACCGAAGGCGAGCTTGGCCACAGCATCCGTGTAGCTGGTTTCACCTCCGATGGGTGCATACTCGTGATTTAAAGATTTCTTGAGCAGGATTTCTTCAGCCTAGCCAAAAAAAAATACTCTTAAGTACTATTGAACTACACAACTCGACAATACGACATACAATACTTAACACACTGTTAAACAGTACAATTTTTTAAGATTTTAATTGTTTAATAATTTCTGTATTTATTAATATCTTTGGATATTATTATATTAACTAGTCAATTGTATAGTATAATATTAAGAAAAACAATATAAAAACTCAAGAAATTGTAAACAAAAATCAAAATGTGTGTACCTTTCTGACTGACGGTAAAACGAAGGGGTTTCCATTATCGTCACGGTAGGCACCTGCACCAAGGTTCACTTTTTTGGGATTTGTGTCCCTTTTATATGCCTCAGTTATTCCCAGAATAACGTCTGGTGGTCCCATCTCCACATTGCTCCACCATGTGCTGATTAAATCAATGAAGTAAATTAAAATTAAATAAAATGCAGTATAATAACATTTATTGTCAATCTTTAGTAAGTCATAACCGGTAAATTAAACATCTTTCTTAATTTAATTTGCTTACGATTATAAAAAAAATTCACTACTTATAAATTCCAATAAGAAATTTTACCCATGGCCATGTTAAACGTATAAATTTTATCCATATTCAAATTTCTCGACGCCAAACACTTCCATATATGTTTGTTAAAGTAAATAAACAAATATTACACGTTAAATACGTGTCAATATGGTGTTACGTAAAATAACCAAAAAGCCGGTGCCCGGTACTCTACCTGTTTGCCCGCACAGCGGTATTTCCAATTATCGCATCAACATTATTATTTTTTAGCACGTGCACAGTTAATTTCCTCACAACTTGTGCCATTGTAATACTGTTCGACACTGGAGAACGACTGATTTGTTTCCAATATGCGAAACTTTAAACTGTCTGAAATTAGCAAGTACCAAGTAGGTAGATAAAATTGATAGATTTGCGGATATCATATGTTGGGGATACCGCACTCTCCACAATGTTTTTCCATAATTTTTTACCAGGAGCTGGATTCATTTTTTTATTTTGAAATAAAAGTTATATTAAAATATATCGAAATGGCATAGATTCAAAATATTTGTAATAAGTGTGTAAAACTAAAAAAAATCACTGTATGTAAAACAATCACTACACTGTAAGTACTAAGATACAATTTAATGATTAAAATACTCATTAGCCGCGTCCAGACCGACCGAGCGCGGCTCGCGAGTCCCGCTCGCGAGCCAATAGCTCGGCCGGTGTGGACGGCGCTCGGGCTTCCTCGGGCGCACGTTGGCTCGGCCGAGCGCCGCTCGACCCCGAGCCATGCGTTGTCGGTTTTTGGCGATGCTCAAAGGCGGCTCAGTCCGAGCGGCTCGCCCGGTGTGGACGGACATAACGACGCTCGCGAGCCAGAATCAAAAATGGATAAAGAAGACAGTATTCGCTTAATACAACTTTACGGAAGCTTCAAAATGTTATGGGATTCGAAAGATCCAGATCATTTAAATAAAAACAAGCGAGTTCCTGTTTCTTTAACAAACTGTTACCGTATTGGTTTCGGTTTTGGTACAATTTTTTTATCCAGATTTTTTGTTTCTTTTTTTTTTATGATATATCCAGACAACACAAGCGCCGCAGCAGCTAATAAAACGTGGTTTTCCATCGTTATACGGAGATAAACTGAATGCTCAAACCGGCTCACCTTGGCTCGCGAGCGCGGCTCGGAACTTTTCACAAATAGCTCTGGTGCCACGGCTCGCGAGCAGGAAGTCTGAGCGCGGCTCGCGAGCCGCGCTCAGCCGGTCTGGACGCGGCTATTTGTTACGATATGTATTTAACTCAAAAACGACTCGATCAATAAAAAAATGTTGACTTTATACTAAGGCAGTAGGTACATTGTACATTACAATCTTTTCATTTGGGACAAACGGCTAATGTTTATTGTTGAATAAATGCAATGCATAGCCTTTGACCCAAAGATTTAAACATCGGTGACAATATAATTTCAATATTAGAGGTAAGTATAAAAGTAAGTTCTATTAATAATTATTGATAGGTGCAATTAAAACTTATCAATATATTTTTTCCTTAAATTCGGAAATCTTTTGAGAGCTGGCAATATTACAAATCAACTTGAAAATTGCAGAGGCAAAAACAAACGTCATTGAAGCAATGTCGTTGGGAGGTCATGCTAAAGTAAAGATTCTTTCATAATGTTATTTTAAAATATTATACAAACGACTTAATTTATTCACATTTAAATCTGATACTGCACGTAACATGGCAAAAATGCCACTAAACTGTATAATTGATACATGGAACGTATCGTATCGAAAATTTTTAAATTAAAAGATGACAATATGACAATAAAAAAGAAAAGCAATTATTACAAAAAATAATATCAGCTTTTTTTACAATTATAAAATGTCGCTTGATTATTAGTTTATTATTAAATATGTATTGAAATTTTTAATTATTAAATACGAAGTGAAAGTTGTTAATTTCATCAAATTTAAACTTAATGTTTAATTAGTATCATTAACGAGTGTTTCTGTGTACACATCCTAACATTAATTTTAGTTAAAACAAATAACGTTCCATTTTACGTTTAACCACAGACTAATAATAATATACTACGGTTTAAACCAGTGCAAACTTAGCACCCCATCAATGGAATTTTGGGTCGAAAATGACCTTGATCGTTAGGTCCCCGTTAGGTCCTTTAAGGTCCCACAATTTTTTCGTTAGGTCCCCTTTAGTTTTTTTTTAAATATTTTTTTAAATTTTAGGTATAAAAAAAAATGCACTTTAGCACCCCATCCATAGAATTTTGGGTCAAAAATGACCTCAATCGATAGGTCTCCGTTAGGTCCTATAAGGTCCCACAGTTTTTTCGTTAGGTCCCCTTTAGTTTTTTTTTAAATAATTTTTTTTTAATTTTAGGTATAAAAAAGTTACACTTTAGCACCCCATCCATAGCAAAATTGGCAAATTTTATCAAAATCGTATTCTTTACCGTTAGGTCCGTATGGGCTCATCATTGAAATTGTTGAATTATTTATTTTATTAAAATTATAAAATAATAAAAACCTGCGCATGCGCCTTAGAGCATTAAGGCATGCGCACATCATACATAAACAGCGCGAAATTTAAAATGGTATCGTTTCATTTATTAAATAAATCTATTGTTCTGAGAGTGCTTATTTATTAAAAACCTACTTTTCAACCTAGAATTAAAATAACCTGGTATTAGTGTCAATCTATGGTGTCAATATATTTTTTGTAGCGGCCACAGGGCCACACTACGGTCGAGGTATAGATTCGGAAAGAATAAAGCGTCTTATTCACGGTCAATCCCCGACGTACGTCGGCTCAAGGCCGCGGTGCTGGATGTATCCTACTGACGATCGTGCGCGCATCAAGCATGGCTAGGGTTGCCAACTTTTATTTGAAGAAATAGAGTATATCTGATTTTAAAGGAGGTAAATAAAGAGTAAATAAATATTTTTAAAAATGTATTTTTTTGTACTTTTTGCAGTAACTAAGAATTTTTCATTATTTTTAAATGAATTATATGAATCCAAACATTCCAAATCTAAATTTATATATTTCAAGAGCTCATTTTTAATTAATTTTTAATGAAGCTCGGTTTCTCTCTTCCCGCCACTTCACATTCATGACCGAAAAGACTCTTTCAGTAAATGCTAAAGTGGCAGGAACAGAGAGTATATAGCTAATCATTTTTTTTTAAACAAACAAATTCGTCAAGATATTTTTTTTAAATAAATTGCCATTTTTCTGCAGTGGACTTTTGCATAAAATCTGTGTTATTCAACAATTCGCCTTGGAGTTCTTTTCAAATAATAACTTCTGAATATAAACTGTCCATGTGTACAAGGTTGATCCAAAAGTAATGATAATTGGGATTTCCTGTGTACATAAAAATCAAAAATAACCGTTTCTTGCTTGCTCATGTACTCACTAAGTTATCACAAAAAAATCATATCAATAGGCCACGTTTCCAAGTATTTACATTAATTTCTGTTGGCAACACTAATCTGCTGTACGTCCGCGCTATTCACTGTCCATCTGCACGACGTTCGCGGTGGTGGGGGTGCTTGCTGGATGAAAAGTTGGTCGTGCACATCCAGCAAGATAATAATAATAATTATTGACGTACGTCAACGCTATTCACTGTCGTTTTGCGTCGTGCATCGTGTATGACCTTGGCGGGACGTACGTCAAGATGGACCGTAAATAAGACGCTTAACATGCAACAAATCATTAAAGCGTCTTATTCACGGTCAATCCCCGACGTACGTCGGCTCAAGGCCGCGGTGCTGGATGTATCCTACTGACGATCGTGCGCGCATCAAGCATGGCTAGGGTTGCCAACTTTTATTTGAAGAAATAGAGTATATCTGATTTTAAAGGAGGTAAATAAAGAGTAAATAAATATTTTTAAAAATGTATTTTTTTGTACTTTTTGCAGTAACTAAGAATTTTTCATTATTTTTAAATGAATTATATGAATCCAAACATTCCAAATCTAAATTTATATATTTCAAGAGCTCATTTTTAATTAATTTTTAATGAAGCTCGGTTTCTCTCTTCCCGCCACTTCACATTCATGACCGAAAAGACTCTTTCAGTAAATGCTAAAGTGGCAGGAACAGAGAGTATATAGCTAATCATTTTTTTTTAAACAAACAAATTCGTCAAGATATTTTTTTTAAATAAATTGCCATTTTTCTGCAGTGGACTTTTGCATAAAATCTGTGTTATTCAACAATTCGCCTTGGAGTTCTTTTCAAATAATAACTTCTGAATATAAACTGTCCATGTGTACAAGGTTGATCCAAAAGTAATGATAATTGGGATTTCCTGTGTACATAAAAATCAAAAATAACCGTTTCTTGCTTGCTCATGTACTCACTAAGTTATCACAAAAAAATCATATCAATAGGCCACGTTTCCAAGTATTTACATTAATTTCTGTTGGCAACACTAATCTGCTGTACGTCCGCGCTATTCACTGTCCATCTGCACGACGTTCGCGGTGGTGGGGGTGCTTGCTGGATGAAAAGTTGGTCGTGCACATCCAGCAAGATAATAATAATAATTATTGACGTACGTCAACGCTATTCACTGTCGTTTTGCGTCGTGCATCGTGTATGACCTTGGCGGGACGTACGTCAAGATGGACCGTAAATAAGACGCTTAATTTGATTCGGGATGACCTTCGCGTGGACACTCGAGGGGGCGGTATTCCAGTGGAACTGCAAGTGATGGCAGTTATTCGATATTGGGGCCGGCATGAGGTAGATGTGACTTGTGCTCTAGTTTTGGATATATACAATAGAAAAGCCTGTATAACGATCTATTACATTACAGATCCAAGAAGATTGTGCTGACATTCACAGAATGAGTCAACAGACACTTTCCCGTTTGTCCCGAAATGTTGCTATTGCGTTAGCTTCTAAAAGTTCGCGTTATATTAATATGCCGTCGAACTCAACCGAGGAAGCCAAAGCAATTAGGAAATTTGAGGCCATAATATGCGGGATGAAGCGTATCATTGGTGCAATAGATTGCACTCATATTAAGATACGCAAAGTGAGTGGAGAGGCTGGACAGTACTATGTTAATAGGAAGGGACATTACTCCATTAACACTCAAGTATGAACATTGTACAATAACATTTTAGTTTGATCATAGTGTATTTAAAGTAATAAATTTTCATTGTTATGTGTGCTATTATGTGTTTCTAATTTATAATAATATTGATGACAATAATTACAGGTAGTATGTGACTCTGACCTTAAAATCTGCGATATTGTGTGTCACTGGAGAGGAAGTACACATGATTCCCGCATATATAGAGAAAGCTCAATAAAGCGGAGGTTTGAGGAGAATGAATTTCATGGGAAGCTGATTGGAGATAGCGGGTATCCTTGTACTTCGCATCTTCTAACACCAATATTAAGACCAAGGACACAGGCAGAAGAAAGGTACAACCTGAGTCACATACGAACGAGGAATACTGTTGAGCGTTGCTTTGGGGTGTGGAAGCAAAGATTCCGCATACTCAACGAAACAATGCGAGGGTCTCTGCAAGTGATCAAGACCACTATTGTTGCTTGTGCAGTTTTGCACAATTTAGCAATACTCTTTAATGAGTCTATTTTAAATCAAGGTATTTGTGCAAACTAATATGTAAACAAAGTATATTTAATAATGCCAATACATAAAAAATAAGCATATTTTAATTCTTTATTTTGTATTTTTCTAGATCCTTCAGGCCTTGAAAATCAATTATTAATCGATCCAACTATCCCTGATAATATAGAAGATGAAGACGAAAATATAAACAGGGCCATTTATATTGAAACTTATTTTAATCAATAAAAACCATATTTTATTATTTTTCAAAATTTATTTTTTTTAAATATTCCTCCTCTAATGCAAGTATTTGGAGCTTCTTCTCGTGAAGCTCCCTCTCTTGTTCTATTCTTAATAGGTGAAGCTCCCTCTCTTGCTCTATTCTTAATAGATGCAACTCTTGTTGTTGCTTCATTAATTCCTCCCTGCTTTTTTTTGCAAGGAGGAATAATTGATGCTCGTAATTGGAATTTGATTTCCCACTGTAAAAATAACATAAACATTAAACATTATTTCACATAAATCACAGCTGAACAATAAGCACAGGAAATTTCATGAAATTCTATTTTCAACATTACATACTTACGTTTTTTTTGGTTTAGCTTTGAAAATATGATGTGTAGGATTTATACGTGGCAATTCAGTGGAGAAATTTGGCAATTCAGGCTAAAAATAAAAAAATAATAATTATTTTAAAATAATATAAATTTTATTTATAATACTGATATTTTTGTATAACATAACTGATAAAAATATTATACAAATTATTATATAATATGATTACCTATGCATGTGCAGTGCTTTCATCATTTTCATTCAATTTCAATGTATCATCAGCAGACTCCTTAGTAACTTCCTATAAATATACAGGGTGTACCAAAAAGTAGTGATGAACGGAAGCTGAGAGGTAGAGGACCTAGAGGGCTATCCGAATCACCCCCATGTATGTTATGCGATTTTTCGTATTTTCGGAGTTATGACGTTTTTTTCAATTTTTCACCTATCGCCGAGTACGATGATATTTTCACTCATGCTGACGTCAATGATTGCGGAAGATGCTTGATTTTTTTTGTGTGCTAAGCTGAAAGATAGGCCAATTCAGTATGGTAACATTTACTATCGTTAGATCTTTGAATGGAATAAAAAAAAGAATTAAATGGCAAGAAAGATAAAATTACCCAGTATGTTCACCACTTCAAGGGCCCGTAAAAAAATAAAATCACATAAAAAAAGTTTTCCGTTTGACTTTTAAAAACTTGCTCTATCTATCAGATAGCTACCCTGAAAATTTCATTTACTTATTCAGAAGGCTTCAATAGAAAAATTTAAATCTAAATGTGGTAAGTGCAAAAATTGAATTAACATGATGATCATTAAAACCAATAAATAGGTGTTTATTTACCAGAAATTTTTAAAATAACCCCGCTGTTGCTCAATGCAAGTGCGACATCACCGTAAAAAGTTGTCTTTTAAATGTCTGAATGCCCTTTTATCATTTTTAATGGTTTCTTCTGCTACTATGAATTTCCGGGTTATTTCGTCCAAATTGTGGCAGTCTCTCGTCTTTGTAGTATCCCCACGGAAAAAAATCAATAGGGTTTATGTCCGGAGACCGAGCAGGCCAGGCTAAAGGGCAAAGATACCCTGAAAGATGGATTGGTCGTTGCAGCCTGCGCATGCGCCGGTGACGCCTGCCTTAAAGCCTGGCCTCTACGGTCCCTCGACCTAAACCCCATTGATTTGTTTCAATGGGAATACTAAAAAGACCTCGGCTACTTGAGAGAATGCCACGATTTGGACGAAATAACCCGGAAATTCATAGTAGCAGAAGAAACCATTAAAAATGATAAAAGGGCATTCAGACATTTAAAAGACAACTTTTTACGGTGATGTCGCACTTGCATTGAGCAACAGCGGGGTTATTTTAAAAATTTCTGGTAATTAAACACCTATTTATTGGTTTTAATGATCATCATGTTAATTCAATTTTTGCACTTACCACATTTAGATTTAAATTTTTCTATTGAAGCCTTCTGAATAAGTAAATGAAATTTTCAGGGTAGCTATCTGATAGATAGAGCAAGTTTTTAAAAGTCAAACGGAAAACTTTTTTTATGTGATTTTATTTTTTTACGGGCCCTTGAAGTGGTGAACATACTGGGTAATTTTATCTTTCTTGCCATTTAATTCTTTTTTTTATTCCATTCAAAGATCTAACGATAGTAAATGTTACCATACTGAATTGGCCTATCTTTCAGCTTAGCACACAAAAAAAAATCAAGCATCTTCCGCAATCATTGACGTCAGCATGAGTGAAAATATCATCGTACTCGGCGATAGGTGAAAAATTGAAAAAAACGTCATAACTCCGAAAATACGAAAAATCGCATAACATACATGGGGGTGATTCGGATAGCCCTCTAGGTCCTCTACCTCTCAGCTTCCGTTCATCACTCCTTTTTGGTACACCCTGTATAAAATATAATTACTCAATCTCACAATAAAAAACTATATATGCATAGCGCTATTATCCCTTAATGGATATTCCAAATTAAGGAATAATAGCAGTAGAAAATGTAAAAAATATAAACCTGTTGGCCATGTGTTGCATCGCTATCGAAAGGATTGTTATCAACCACAAACTCATTAGGAAGAGCTGCTATAAGCTCTTGATCTTCAGGCGGAGGACTTGGTGGCGGAGGTCCCCCGCCTGTCATGTTTCTTGCCATTCTAAATTTGTGTTCCAAAGCCTTAGCTTTCTTCAAATTCCTCCACTGATTTTGTATTTGGCTTAAGTCCCTTTTATGGAGTGAAATGATATTATAACTGAAATATAAATACAATAATAATGTTATTACACTGTAACAATTTATTAAATACAAGAAACTGTTAGAATAAGTAAAACTAAAATAACCAAGACAAAACATCTTCCCATGCAAGTTTTTTTGCTGTATTTGTATTAGTCGACGTATCCTTATTCTCTAATATAATATGTGCTCGCTCGAGCACTAATTATTTTCGAAGCACTTTCTAAAGAGCAATATATATTTATTAATAAGCATTAAAACATGTAAGGAAATAAGTACATTCTATTAGATTTCTTGTGTACATTACGTACCTTATCCTCCTCACTCCAATTCGTCGAACGAGAACGTTTATTGATCATTGAACTCATTTTAAATTAAAACTGAATTTGAATTTATCAAAAATCTCAAATCTGTACAAATGTTTGAAATTTGAAAGTTATCAATATCCTGTCAGTTAAACGTCATACAAAATAAAGTCTACCATTCATATTTGTCAAAAAGTACATTTTTAGTCAAGTTTTACGTGAATAGCGGGTTTTATTTCGATAATGTTACTAGAAAAAAATACATATATTGACGTAACTTAGTTGAGAGACTGCTGAGATAGGTTTATAAGTACCTAAGATTATTTTAATCATTGTTTAAGGAGTTGAGAGTTATTTAACTGAGAGGTGTTTATGCAACAGATCAGTCAGTTTTTATAAGTAAGGCTGGTAATTTTTTACGACATCACATTAGAAACCTCAAAAATAGCAGTACTTCTCCACTATTTAATGGATGTTATTATACATATAAACCTTCCTCTTGAATCACTCTATCTATTAAAAGAAACTGCATCAAAATCCGTTGCGTAGTTTCAAAGATTTAAGCGTACAAAGGGACATAGGGACAGAGAAAGCGACTTTGTTTTATACTATGTATAATATAATAATGATAGTGATAGCACAGTATTACAATATTATTTCCTAAAGTAAGGAAACGCCTTTGATGTCGCGCGATGCCGCCGCCAGCGTAGGTACTTACGCTGCCACACGAAAATACGCTAGGGTTGCAACAAATGGGAAATAAAACAAAATTGTGATTATTAATATTATGATGAAATCATTTATTCATATGTACATTCAAAATAATTGCGATTATTAAATCTGATGTAATCATTTGTTCATAAATATATAATTACAGATATTGCACTGCTAAATATTATTTACGTGGACACTTTATTTTTGGATGTTCTTAATTGTATATTATACCATTTAAGAAGTAATGCATTCGCATTGGGATGTACAATCTGATTAGAAAATAATGAGGACAACATATACATAGCTTTGATTTTAATTCAACAGATACAATTATTAATACAATCTTTCTGAAATATTGTTTCCTTCTGGGATTTCAATGTAGATTTACATCCGTAAACGGAACAGTTTTTGCGCGCCATAATAGAATATGTAAGTACCTATGTATAATAAAATTATTACACAAAAAATACGACTGCGTCGTCCTTTCGCGATAGTTAATGCAAACTCAGCGTGATTGCATTAAGCGGCCCGCGTCGCCCGACCCCCCGCCAGTTCCCCTCCGTTTCTCTGCACAAGTACATTCGTCGCCATACTGTAGGAAATATGGTGATACTGTGGTGATAGTCCGGCTAACGAAAGATAAGACTGGAAAAGGCGGCAAATTCAAAAAATCATCATATTAAGGTAACCTAATGGTAACTTAGGTTATAGTTGGAAATAAAGTTTTGATACTTTAATTTATTATTACGAGCTTTGTTTTTTTGAGAGATTAACAACCTCTACAAACTCTTCATCTATATAATATTATATATATGTAATCTGGTACAGTTATCTGATACAGATAAAAAAAAGAACAGCTAGTGAAAGTAATAAAAAACATAATAAAATACAATTAAATTTTGTTTAATCAATATAATCATATTAAATCTAAAAGCCGCGTTCAGCCGCGAATAAAGAATAAGAATCACTATCATTATCTCTGACATCATTAACTCTTCCATTTCTGCAGTTATTCCATCTTGTTTTTTTTGTACTGCTCTTCAACATGAATAACATGGTTCGGTCATAGAAGAAATCTCGTTGAGATACTGATTTTGTGTCTTTAAACATTTTGAACGGACAGATCGTTCAATTTTATATTGTTGCTTTAATAGTTTATAACTGGATTACTGGTATCATCCATGCAAAATAATAATAATAATATTAAACAAATCATATAATGTGCAATGCAATCAAGATGAAAAGTATCAAAATATCAAGTCACACTGTGTGTTTTTCCTTGAAAACTACATCTCTTTCAAATTGTTTCTTTTTAAATTTATTAATCATAGTTTAAAGTTTTCGTCATGTTTTCAACTCAGTTTTCAATTATTAGAAATCACTAAAATCCTAAGCTAAAATCGCAGAAAATAAAATCACTTTGACAAGCTTTGACACATCAACACTCGGAGCAATCAACAACTCAGGTTTTAATGACAGTTAACTGTTAAGTGTTGCCAAATAAATTTTCGAAATAAAAAGCCAGTCTCATCTTTCGAACCAGACGTGACTAGTATAGATTTATTTATTGATTTAATAAATGAAACGATACCAATTTAAATTTCGCGCTGTTTATGTATGATGTGCGCATGTCTTAATGCTCTAAGGCGCATGCGCAGGTTTCAATTATTTTATAACTAGTGCCCCGGCTTCGCCCGTGGTACATATTTAGTATCCTATATCCTTCTCCTGGCTCTAAACTACCTCCCTGCCAATTTTCAGCTAAATCGGTTCAGCCGTTCTTGAGTTATAAGTGGAGTAACTAACACGACTTTCTTATAAATATATAGATTTTAATAAAATAAATAATTTAACAATTTCAATGATGGACCTATACGGACCTAACGGTAAAGAATACGATTTTGATAAAATTCGCCAATTTTGATATGGATGAGGTGCTAAAGTGTAATTTTTTTATACCCAAAATTAAAAAAAAAATATTTTAAAAAAAACTAAAGGGGACCTAACGAAAAAATTGTGGGACCTTATAGGACCTAACGAAGACCTATAGATTAAGGTCATTTTTGACCCAAAATTCTATGGATGGGGTGCTAAAGTGTAATTTTTTTATACCTAAAATTTAAAAAATTATTTAAAAAAAAACTAAAGGGGACCTAACGAAAAAATTGGTGGACCTTAAAGGACCTAACGGGGACCTAACGATCAAGGTCATTTTCGACCCAAAATTCCATAGATGGGGTGCTAAGTTTGCACTGGTACGGTTTAACTAAAAAAAAAAAATTGATATTTATTTTTTATTAAATTTAAAACGTCCTTTTAATTTATATACTTATATTTCAAATATTCAGCTTCCATTATTTTTAAATAGCGTTTTGAAATTTTCAGTAACAATGAGTGTTACACACTAATAAATTATATTTCAGAACGATTTTCGGTTTAGTCACTTTATGGCTTGGCGGGAATTTGAAAAAGCGCGGTTCATAGTTTTGAAATTTAAATTAAATTAAATACAATTTCTTCATAAATAAGTGTAAATAAGTTAAAAATTAGAACATTAATATAGCGTATTCATAAAAAATGGATGGAAATGAGGGGGGCGGCGATAACCCGCCCAAATCTAAGAAGAGACCACGACATCCAGAAGATCGAGATGTTTCGGGTACTGGCGGCGGTGGTGAGAGTGACTCCTCTTTTCTACCTTTCCGTAAACCAAATTATAAAAGACTCTATCCGGACAGTAACATAAACATGCAATTCAAAGTATTTGTGGAAAGTAAAAACAAAGAAGAAAGAATAGGAAATAAAAGTCCAGTCTATTTAAATCATATATTTAGTAATATTAAAGGTGTGATAGCACTGAGGCGTATTAGCGCGAATAAAATAGTTGTGATCTTCAACCAGCACAATACAGCTAATAATTTTCTCAACCACGGCAACTTCCTGGAAAAATACAACATAAAAGCATACATTCCAGCAGCACAAATAGAAAAGACTGGTATAATCAGATTCGTACCAACTAATCTATCAAATAAAGAATTGTTTACAAAGTTAACCTCAGTATATGAAATAATTGCAGTTAGGCGATTTATGAAAAAAGTAGGACATGAGTTAGTAGGAACACAAACTGTCAGTATCACATTTCTGACAAATTCCTTACCGGAGAACGTACAATATGATTTATTCTCATATAGAGTTTTTGATTATATTCCTCCTCTTCAACAATGTTACAAATGTTTTAAATTTAATCATTCTGCTAATATATGTAATGGCAAACAGCGGTGTTCAATCTGTTCAGGTGATCACTCATATAAAGAATGCAATAGACCAGATGAGATTTGCTGTGTGAATTGCAGTGGACCTCATTTAGCTATTTCTAAAGTATGTCCCATTAAAATGAATAAAATATTAGAGAAGAAAAATAAAATTACCTATGCTAGTGTTGCTAAGACAAAAGAAAGTACTGACTTCCCTTCTCTGCCATCACGTGGCATCCCTGTAAATAAAAATGTAAATATTGTACAAAAACCTGTAAATAAGTCTGTAAATATTAAACCTGTATTAAAGAATGTAAATATTCACGATATAAAATCACAAATCATTGGAAACAGTGATGTACTTATGGCCCTAGTACACACACTGGTCCAAATAGGCAATAAAAGTGATAACGAACCAATTACTTCTTCATTAATTAAAGATGTCCTCATTAAAAATTTGTCAACATAATGGATACACAAACTCATAGAACTCCCTCTTTACGTATTGCGCAATTCAATGTCCAAGGTGCAAATCACAAAAAACCTCTTCTTACAAAATTTTTAAATGAAAAAGATATTGATATATGTTTATTAAATGAGACATGGTTGAAAGATCATCAATCATTTCATATTCCTAATTACAATTTTTACAACAGAAATTCTAAAAATGCTCGTAATGGTGTGGGAATATTAGTTAGGGAACATTTGAAATACAACGTTTTAAATACCTCTTTTTATGAAGATATACAAAATATAGCAATAAGTTTATATACAGAAAATACTACACTATCTATTCTTTGTGTATACTGCCCTCCCTCAAGCGGACATATAAGAATGAATAGATTGCGCAATATTATAAGAGATTTACCAAAACCTCTTTTTGTGAGTGGTGATTTCAATGCACATCATATTGCTTTTGGATGTCTATCTACTAAAGCTCGTGGTCAAAACTTGTATGATATAATTGATGAATATGATTTATGTATTTTGAATAATGGTAGCTTCACTACTGTAAATTATCCTACACGCAATCCTTCAGCAATAGATGTCAGTTTTATTAGCCCCGAATTGACCCCACTTTGTGAGTGGTCTGTGTATGATGATCCTATGGGTAGTTATCATTACCCAACCATCACAGACATTACTATGTGCATTGAAAGATACACAATCAATAAACATGTTGACAAATTTTTATATAACAAAACTGATTGGACTCATTATGCAGAAACCTCATATTCAGTCTTCCAAGACATGATAGTCAGTGCAGAGAACCCGATGAAATCTTATGAGGAGTTCTGTAATCGGCTTGATAAACTCAAAGAAATTGTGATTCCTAGATTCACCAGGACCAACTTCAGGAGTAGACCACCAGCTCCCTGGTGGAACAGCATCTGTGAACAATCTGTTATTAAATCTTATGAAGCATTGAAATTGTACAGAAATGATCCAACCATTAATAATTACATTAACTATAAAAAATTAGATGCTTTAAAAAAAAGGACTATCAAGGAGCAAAAAAGAATTAGCTGGAATAGTTTCTGTAACAGTTTCAATAGAACTACTCCCATCAGTCAAATCTGGAATCTGATTAAAAGATTTAAGAACATCAGAAATAGTAATAAGTCATATAAAGATGAATTTGTGCAACCACTACTGGATAGACTATCAGATAGCACCAATTTGACTGACCGGGTTCAATTAGACAATTATTTTAATATTAATAATGAAAATCCGCAATCACGGTTTTTATTGGATCCTTTTTCATGGTCTGAATTCCTAATGAGTTTACAATCTAGGAGAAATACTAGTCCTGGTTTAGACGGTTTTCCATATTTATTGATTAAACATCTACCTGAATCAATACAAAATTTATTTTTGAATGTTCTTAATAATCTTTGGCATAAAAAGTTAATACCAAGTTCATGGAAAACTCAATGTGTTCTACCTATACTTAAAAAAGATAAACCACCTGAACAGGCTAGTTCCTATCGTCCAATTTCACTGTCGTCATGTCTTGGAAAGATATTTGAAAACATGGTGAAAACTCGCCTTGATTGGTATGCAGAATCGAACAGTGTTATCCCTTATGTTCAATATGGATTCCGCAGAGGACGAAGTTGTGCTGACAGTTTCGTTTCTCTTATAAGTGATCTGAAAAATGCAAAAGACAAGAGATTACACACAGTTTGTGTATTTCTAGATGTGCAAGGTGCATTTGATAATGTAGATCCTGGCATACTGGTGAAGGTTTTAAGCAATGCAGGTGTACCTGGACAATTGTGTAAATGGATTTATGATTTTCTTAATAATAGAATATTATATGTTAAGCATAACAATATCTTACATGGACCCAAAACTGTCTCAAAGGGTACTATGCAGGGTGCAACTTTATCACCCTTATTATATAATTTGTATACTTGTGAGATATGTAAATATGTAAATACTAAAAATGTAAATATACTTCAGTTTGCAGATGATTTAGCATTGTACAGTTCAGATGTGAATTTAACCGTAGCCATTAGTAATGTTAACATTGCTCTAAGGCAGTTGAGTAACTACTATCACCACAAATTAAATTTAAAAATAAATGTTGCTAAAAGTAATGTAATGATATTTGGTAAGGATTCACCACTAATCAATGTTGTTTTTAATGGTGAAATTATTCCAAGAGTAATGTCCCACAAATTCTTAGGTATCGTAATTGATCACAAGCTTACATTTGAAGAACATATTAAACATATATCTAGAAATGCATTAAATGGTGTTAACATTTTGAGATGTCTAGCAGGTGTAGCATGGGGTGCTGATCCCAAAATACTTTCAATTTTATATAAATCCATAGTCAGAAGTCATTTTGATTATAGTTCCTTGGCATATTTAAATAGCACTCATACTCATAAACTGGATATAATACAGAACAAAGCTTTGAGGATCATATCAGGGGCAATGTGTTCGACTCCCATAAGGGCCATGGAAGTTGAAACAAATATTATGCCTCTGTTATTGAGACGAATCAAACTTGCAAAAAGATATTGTTTAAAACTACTATCATCAAATAATCTCCTTATTATAAATAAAATCACCTCACCTCATTTAATAAGCACAGATGGTCCACTGACTTCACCTAATGATCTGTTAAAAGGTATATGCCCAACTTTGTGCCATATTTTCCTGGAAATAAAATCTCAATGTTCAAATATCAAAAAACAATCTCACTGGTCATGTTACACTCATTCATTCAATAGTATTATACATCCAATGTCAATTTTATCTAGGACAATTGATAACAACTCTGATTTTCTAGCATTCTTAGAAGAGAACCAAAACTATTATACAGTCTACACTGATGGTAGTAAAGGTACAGGTTATGTGAGAAGTGCAGTGTATGATCCCCAAAGGGGTACTGCTCAAAGCTTTGTTCTACATCAACAGTGCTCTATTTATACAGCAGAGGCATATGCAGTTTTTGAAGCTTTAAGATTGATTAGTTGTGTAAATAATTGTAAATATTTTCTAATCTTAACAGATTCTTTAAGTCTTATAAATAGTCTGAAACTTGTAAATCTTAATTTTAAAAGTAATTATATTATCTATTTCATTAAGGATTTTGTATGGCGGTTACATAATAAAGGAGCTACAGTTGCCTTTATGTGGGTTCCCTCACATAAAGGTATTTTGGGCAATGAAATAGCGGACAAAACTGCTTATGTAGGGGTCGATGCTATTGACGTCAGAAATGTGGTACATGTTCCTATGACGGATTATTATTATGATGCAAATGTTTCATTAAATAGTATATGGTTAGAATTCTGGAAGGAGGATCAGAAATTTAAAGGAAAATGGTATGGAAATATTCAAGAGGATTTACAGAGAAGACCTTGGTATGATGAGCTGGATATAGCTAGTCGTGAGTTTATCACCACAATCAATAGACTAAGATTTGGCCACAATAAAACACCCTCACACCTTGCAAGACTGAACATAATTAATAGCAATATATGCACTTTTTGTAATGAGAGGATCGCCGATATGAACCATATTTTTTTCAACTGTCAAAACCACATGTTCATATTTCATAGACTAGTATTGGCAAGTGAAATAGTAGAGTACGTAAGTGATTCCTCCCGCCGCCAGTTGAGTGATTTATTGAAAAACAAGAAGTGTTATAAGGCATTGTACAGATACATTAAAGGCACTGTCGGAGCGATCTGATTACGGACAAGGGAATGAAAAATATCTCGAACATTATTGATAAATAAATAAGAATTGGCTTAAAGGTCTAGTAACCAGGCCATTAAATATTCAAAAAAAAAAAAAAAGTCACTTTATGCCGGAATGTCAAAATTATTATGACGTTTTTCTTTTCGTAGAGAAGTGACGACAAGTGTTTATTTGCAAGAAAATTAAAAATATGGCTGCAGAAATTAAGCCTGCTCCTAGAACACCCAATGATAGATTTTCTACAACCAAAAAACCAGCACTTCTGAGTAAATTGGAAGGTTGTACCGACGACGTTAATGCTGCAGTTGTGATACCTGGGGAGGATGGAGTAATTAGCGTTTGCGATGATAAGTAAGTGTTTTTCAGCGTTTTTACAAACAATATTGCGTACTTTATCAATGTTAAGTCGTCATCATCAAATTAATATTCCGATTTACTCGATAAAAAGCTAACGACTGTCATTGGAAAAACTGGTTAAACGCCCTAGAGAGAGAGAGTATTTCAAAGTTCTTCGGGGTTGTTTATAAAGGAGGACTGATATTCAATAATTTTAAACGAACAAATTTTCATAATATGGATGGCATTTCAGAACTGTTTTTTAGAATTATTTATATTTTGTTTACTCAAATCTATACTAAACATAATCTACAATATTTCTAATTTCTATAGAACTGTACGAGTATGGCTGAAGAGAGATTCGGGGCAGTATTGGCCAAGTATCTGTCAATACATGCCCTCTGGATGCACCTCAATGTTCTACACTCCAGAAACGAGGCAACTGTTTATTGGTCAAGAAAATGGGACAATATCAGAGTTTACTCTGGCTCCAGATTGTAATAGGATAAATCCTGTAAGTTGGTCATATTTAAGTTTATTAAGTTCATCTAATAATATGTCAAAGAAAATTAATGAAATTTATAGGGAGGCTTAGAATAAATCATTATTTTCCAAGTTGAAGTAATTTGAACCTCTAATAATTTTATTACTATCAATTGATATTTACCACAGAAACCACAGGATAAACAATATATTATTTCTCTATTGTCATGTATATTTCAAGTATGAGGCTCATTGGCAAGATCTCTACTATAATTTTTTACACTTTAAATTTTACATTGTAGTAAAAATATGTTTAGTGGTGTGTTATAATGTTAATTGATGTGTTAATGTTGTTGTTTGCTTATGGATTCTTGGTTTTTTCACCAAAATTTACAATTTTGTACAAAGGCATAATATCATAGATAGGATATTTGAATTGTCTTAATATATAGCTATAATAATGTAAAACAAATGTATGTTGTGCCATTTTAACATTTTGTTTGGCATACATAGATAAGTTTTAATTTAAACAAGAGAAAGTGGGCTAATTAATATGTTAATTTGATATTTACAAATAATCTTTTTCTGTACTAAGTAAAAAAACCTAAAAAACAGCAATAAATTTTCTGTCCTATGAATTATATTGATAGCTACCACAGAAAATAAACCTAATACATCTCAGTTAATATTCACACATTTAACTATTTCACCAAACTAGAAGTTTCACTCTTATCTATTCATAACTTTTTTCAACAGAGTCGAGAATACTTAGCACACACAGCCAGAGTAACAGCAGTTGTCTTCTCGTTAAGTTGCGAATGGGTTCTGTCTGTGAGTCGAGACAAAATGTTCTCATACCACTGTAGTGAAACTGGCCGCAGGATTGGTGGTTACTCCTTTGAGGCGTGGTGTACAGCTTTGCAGTATCCTTTTTAAATGGATTTTCGATGTTGTTCATACAATTTGTTATATTGTAGAAAATATTGTAAGATTTATGAAACTGTTTCATGTTCTATTTCCTCAGATTTTAATTTCTATGATAAATTGTAGACTTTATGCACATTCAGGTATCAAGTATCAAGTACATATTATGTTTGTTCTAAGTTATAATTCAGGTTTTTGTTGAAAGATATTATGTTGATATATTGTGAGTTTTGCTTTATCAATGTGAAATTTCCTAAACAAATAAAACAGATTTGATTCTCAATCAAAATATGCATTTGTTGGAGACTACAGTGGTCAAATAACAATGTTGAAATTAGACAATAATGGAGCTACACTCGTCACTACATTGAAGGGACATACTGGGTAAGAATCTTAATTAATAAAACAATATGCCTATTTTTTTAAAAACAAGATCAAAGTATCATGAACAAGAAAATTATGTATATGATAAGAAGAAAATTATAATAATTATGCATATGTACAAAAATCATTTCTGTGTCTCGTTTTTAAGATTGTTTTTTTTAAACAATTTTAATGTGTCTTGCAGTTAATAAAGTAAAATTGTTTATTGATTTACATTAATTGATATTCTAATTCTAATCGATATTCTAAATTCAAATAATTTTTTTATTTATAAATTTCAGTTCTGTAAGAGTTTTGAATTGGGCCGCAATACCTCAGTTACTATTTAGTGGTTCCTTTGACCAGACAATAATTGTGTGGGATATAGGTGGACAGAAGGGCACGGCTTACGAACTTCAAGGACATAGGTATGGATAGCTTATACTGACAAAATACGACAACACATTACAATAAAAAACATTTACTATTTGACTAGATTTTTTATTACATATTTGATAAAGTTAGAACATTTTTTTTTACTTTAAGTGACGCATCATCACTATTTTATTTTATATCTTGTTTTAAGAATTTCTGTTATAGATTTGTAGTCGATTCCTTGTTTTATTGATAGCAATTTATCCGATTTTTAATACATCACTTTCGCATCACAGTTATATATTAAAAATCAAAACATCTTCCATTATCTGTGCTGAAATTTCAAATTTGAAATTTCGAATGTTCTTTTTTTTAGCAACAAAGTGACCGGGCTCTGGTACGTGGGCGGGTGCCAGCGGCTCATATCGAGCGGTGAGGATGGTGCGCTTGGTGTGTGGGAGATGGGTGTGCCGCGCAAGGAGACGCCCGCGTGGCGCGAGTCGGACACGTGCCAGTTGTGCCGTGCGCCGTTCATATGGAACGTGCGCGCCATGATGGAGAAGAAACAGCTGGGTGAGTTTTATAAGAAAAAATACACCCAAAAATTTGTAAATATATGTGGAGGATCAAGTACAGCGGGTAGCCCGCATAAAATTAATTAAAGTGCGAAACAGTGGGGAGGAAACCGGCATGTCAAATAATCAAAAGTTGGGCGACATGTGACATCTGCCAACCCGCACTCGGCAAGCTTGGTGGATTACGGCCTGATCTGATCCCTTATGGTAGTGTTCCAGGAGTGAGAATATAAACAACTGATGATAATAAAGAAGTGTTTGGGTCTGTGGGTATATATTTTTTTCTGCAGAATTTTTCCACTACAAATTTTCCCATGATCATCTTATAGCTGCTGCTGCAACCTCCTTGATATTGTTGAATGTGTATATTTCAATCTATTTCTATCAACCTACCTGTTAATTGTTAAAAATATGACGACTCCCAAGCAGGGGCGTGCACAGAGTTTTTGGACAGGGTAGGCAGAAATATTGTAATGATAAAACTAATATTTCATATTGCAGTACTGATATTTGATTGGATACATAGTATTTCCGCAAAATAATGGAAGACATATTACGAACATAGGTCATTTATAAATGCGAAAGTAACTCTGTCTGTCTGTCTGTTAGGTACTCAATCACGCCTAAACTACTGAACCAATTTGCATGAAATTTGGTATGGAGATATTTTGATACCCGAGAAAGGACATAGGCTACCTTTTATTGCAAAATATGTACCACGAGCGAAGCCGGGGCGGACCACTAGTTATCTATAAAATAATTGTCAAAGTAGGTATGATATCCTAACTAGTATTCCATATTATGAAATTAATGATTAACTTTACCTTTGTGTATTACAAATTCCGGTATAGATCCATTTATAGATCGGCCTTTTTCCAATCACTCTCTGTTTGATAAAAGTTTATTCATAAAACAAAAATAAGAATTTTTCGTTAAATTAGGTATACCTTATTATCTTACAAGATACACTGATGATATACATGTAATCTATTTAGTTACTCTCAAAACACTTCACTTGCAAATTGTCGTAGTAAACATTATTAATTTTCTCAAAAAACAAATTTAACCTCAAAGTAAACGTTTTTTATTTCCAAAACAAAACAAACGAATAATGATACTATTTGCAGATGGGCTTAACCGCTACAAATTTGTATAAATTATCACACTTCTTAAATTGGTCGCATATTCAACTTTAGTTTCGACTTTCGATGTAGTTCCGAATTCGGTTCGTACCTAATTCGTATATCTTCGTAAAAAGACACTGCCTACCTTGTGTGTTTGTGTGCGTGGTTTTATAACATCAGTGTGCCGTGTTTATAGGCACGCACACATATAAAATATGCGTAGACACGCAGAGCACACATATAAAAACTTAGACACGGATAGTTTGTGTCTTTGCCGTCCCGTGACGTACTGGGTCCTGTGGCGGCGCTAGTGCAGCGCATGAATAGTGACTTGAGCCGAGCGGTGTTATAGAAATTAGATAATAATGCTACCAAAATACCGATAGATGGATCTAAAATATATTTGAAATATATTTTTATTTCATAACTACTTACATGGCGCAATTAATAAAATTTAATGACGCTGTGAATTTCATTTATGCATATTAAATATTGATCAGAGTTTGGTTAATGGTAGGGTAGGCAGTGTCTTTATGTCTTTATGGAATGCACGCCACTGCTCCCAAGTGCTTCTAAAAGAAGTCTAATTGAACAAATACATGTTTGAGTTTGAGTTTATCAATTGAATAACTCAGGCCCCGGAATCACAGACACAATAGAAAATCTATTGTGTCGTGGACCGATCGGGCCGTTCGGGACTCAATATAAATATAAATAAATATTATAGGACATTATTACACAAATCGACCTAGTCCCACAGTAAGCTCAATTAAGGCTTGTGTTGTGGGTACTAGGCGACGATAAATATAATATTTAATAAATACATATATAGATAATAACACCCAGACCCAAGAACAAATAATTGAGTTCATCACACAAATATTTGCCCTGACCGGGGATCGAACCCGGGACCGTCGGCTCAGTAGGCAGTTACTTTCCACTGCACCAACCGCGTCGTCTGCACCAACCGCGGCGTCAATGGGTTAAGGTGAAGACATACTGTTTCATGCTGGAATATAAAACTTGCGTGCAGGTCTCCGGCAGCACCACTGCCGCTGGTGCGGCGCGGCGGTGTGCGGCGCGTGCTCGCCGCACCGCCTGCCGCTGCCCGTCATGGGCTTCGAGTTCCCGCAGCGCGTGTGCTCCGCGTGCTATGATACGCTGCGTCATGAGCCGTGAGTACAGCTATATTAATTATGATTTTAGTTGATAAAAAAATAAATAAATAAATAGTATGGAATTTTGATACAACTCAAAAGTGGATTTCTTTTATTATTTGATTTTTTTTGCCCGATGTCCTGTATCACACTATGACCGTATAAAGAATGTTTCGTGTAAAAAATATTATTTCATATTTGCAATGCAAAATTGTCAACCAGCACTTTTGTGTGCCATACACGCGCTCCGGATGCAGCATATTTAATTAAAACTAACACGTTACGCATACGGCGTGCGACGTTGCCAGACCGCTGCACGCATGCGACTCACTTTTTAGAGCAGCTTATGCGGGTACTACGTCTGACCGTAGAAGAAGCGTTTTAAACAGATTCTTCTTTTACGAGTACCTACAACATTTCAAGATGTAACGACTAACGCTTTTAGCCATTGAGGAATGAACCGGTATTATTGCTTGTTATAGAATTTATTCCTACAATTTTGATGAATGTTGTATATAGACGTCAAACGGATAACACGTTTCTATTACCGTCATGGTGTGATACGAGCTAGTGCACAAAAATCTTTATGTTCTGCTTTATAAGTTTCGCAATAAAGTTACAAAGTCTTGAAAAGAACCAATAAAGTTTTAAAAATAACTTTTCATTGGCCAAATGACACTTTATTTAATAAAAATAAAATACTGAATTAGAATTTAATATAAATTGTGTCTCGTTCCTATTTCAGACGAGAATCACTCGCATCATTCCACGATATGAAGCACGCAGTGGCGTCCCTATATGTCGATGAGGCTACGGGCAGAATGTGTACCGCTGGCAAGGATAGAGTTATTAAGGTAAATTAACTTTTTATTTTTGAGGTTTATATGATTTTTCTAAATTTCAGATCCGAATTTATCTTTTATCTTTAATTTGATTATGACATTTATACGATATTTCGATCTTTTTTTTATTTCTTAAGGAGGAAGGGACATTCTTTTATGCTTTTACATTTTTGAAATCTGTTCTTTCGATTAAGTAACTAAAAATAAAAAAAAGATGAGATATATTGCATATACTTACCCTGTTAGGGGAATGTACGCAATTTTTATCTCTTGATAATTGATTGTATGGAATCAAGGTCGACAGTTAAGAGTAGAATTTTAATTTCGTCATTTAAATGTTGATTGATTTAAAAGTTTGATGATATTTTTATATTTTTTCAAATTTTATTGAACTGGACTAAGATTATAAAAACACTGTAAAACTTAATTACTTTACTACGAAAATACGCAGTTAAATCGAATTGAAAAAACAGGAAAACATATATAAATTCTGTTGAAACTTCGTCCTACATATTCAAGTCTTTTACATAACATGTAATATTATGACAAATACAATTATTATAGAAATTAGTAGAAATACAAAAGTATTTTCAAGGTGTGGTAATTTCCTAATAAAATCTTATGACCTTGCAAATTCAAACAATATGTGATTTAAATTCACACATGAGTCACAGTCGCTAAGTAAATATGACCTAAAAGTGATCAAGATTACCTACGTCACCTTTTGTTTTTCTTCTAGATATTAATCCATCAGTCCTCGGAATCACAGACACAATAGAAAATCTATTGTGTCGCGCCCCGATCGGGGCTTACGGTGGTCAATGGGTTAATATTGGATAATATTAATTCACGCTTCTGGCGAGATGTCCTTGTCGATTCCATGTAATTTATGACTATGTGAAATAGTTGTGATAAGGTTATATCCGATTATACCGAATGTCCAGCGGGTTTTGATTTATTATGAAATAAATTGTGAATTTTTTTTTTTTTTTTTTTTTTTTTTTTATTGTGTGATAGGGAAGCGCTTGACCACGATCTCGCCTGATGGTAAGCTGAGATGTGGCCTATGATGAAGCGCGCTTCCCTAGAAGGTACCCGTTCACTCTTCGCTTGAAGACCCCCATATTGTACTCGTCGGGGAACACATACTCAGGAAGCATGTTCCAGTCCCTCGCGGTTCGGATGAAGAATGTCGATCCGAACCGCTTTGTCCGGGTACATGGAACATCCACCATATGGCGATGCCTAGAGTCTGTGCGCCTCGACGATCGAAGGAAAAAAGGGGATGGCGGAATTAAATCGTGCAATTCCGCAGCGCACTCACCAAAGTGTATCCGATAAAATACCGATAAACTTGCCACTCTGCGACGGTGGGCGAGGCTCTGGAGTTTTTTGCCTACTAGCTCATCGTCGTTTATTAGCCTCTTGGCACGCCTCTCTATCGCCTCAAGCGCCTCCAGCTGGTACTTGGCGGAACCGTCCCAGAGGTGAGAGCAGTACTCCATGCACGATCGGACTTGTGCTTGATAAAGGTTGAGCAGCTGTCCCGGGCTGAAATACTGTCTCACCTTCGCCAGAATTCCAAGCTTTTTTGAGGCTACTTGGGCTTTGGATTCTATATACGAACCAAAGTTCAGAGTAGGCGTCAGGGTAATGCCAAGAAGCTCGAGGTGGTTGGTTATCGGCACGGATACACCCTGGAAAGTCGGAGTCAGGTGGAATGGACTCCGTTTAGCGGAGAATAGACACGCCTGGGTCTTAGTCGCATTGAACTTGACCAGATTGGCATCGCCCCAATCGGAGACCGCCTGTAAGGACAAGTTCATGCGATCGACCATCGACTCTCGTAGAGACTGGATTTGTGCCGTACTGGTTCGCGCGCTGGATACATATCTCTCCACAACAGTGCTATCGTCTGCGTACCCATAGATACCGGGTTTCAGCAGATCGTTGATGTGTAGCAAGAAGAGTGTTGCGGAGAGAACTGATCCCTGAGGGACCCCGGCATTAATAGCCATTTGGTCGGACGAGCAGCCGTCGACGACTACCCGAAGCGACCGGTCTCTCAGAAAATCTGAGATCCAGGCGCAGAGACCAGCAGGCAGACCGTAGGATGGAAGCTTGCCAATAAGACTATCATGCCAGACCCTATCAAAGGCCTTCGAGATATCAAGGGAGACAGCAAGTGCTTCACCATGATTCGCGATGGCCTCGCTCCAGATGTAGGTGGCGTACGCTAGAAGATCCCCAGTGGACCGGTTTCGGCGGAACCCGTACTGACGGTCACTGAGGAGGTCATTCGCTTCTAGGTGAGCCAGGAGCCGGCTGTTCAGTACACGTTCCATAGTCTTACAGAGTATGGACGTGACTGAAATTGGCCTATAGTTGGAGGGGTCGGCACGACTGCCTTTTTTGGGCACGGGCTGCACGTTGGCAAGTTTCCAAGATTTCGGTACTATTCCAGTCGTCATCGAGAGACGAAAGAGGCGTGTCAGAACAGGAGCAAGTTCAGGCGCACAGGTTTTAAGTACTATGGCTGGAATTCCATCAGGGCCGCTGGCTTTATTCACGTCAAGATTCCGCAGCGTTTTAAGAACCTCAGTCTGACGGATGCGAATTTCGGGCATGTTCACCTCGCATCCAGGTAGACTGGGAGGTTTCGCATTTGCAGGATCAAGACGAGAATTTTCCGCGAAAAGAGAAGCAAAGAGGTTCGCTTTCTCTACGGCGGTGTGAGCCAGCGATCCATCCGGTTTCAGCAGTGGAGGAAGTGAGGGGCGGCAGAAATTCGATTCAACCGTCTTAGCCAGGGACCAAAACGCTTTGCTACCAGAGGGGTAAGAAGCCAGTTTGTTCCCTATTCGGCTGACATGGTCAAATCGAGCTTTCCGTAGAGCCTTTTTGCAGGACTTGGCGGCTCGGTTGAAGGCTTTCTTCTTTTCCGACACGTCCTTGGCCTTGCGGTGTCGAGCATCAACCCAAGCCAGGTATGCTTCATGCTTTAGCGCTTCTGCGCGTCTGCAGTCGGCTCTGAACCAGGGTTGAGCTTTGCCGGACATAGCTACGTCTGAGAATGGGATGAAATACTCCATTCCCTGTCGCAGCACATCTGTCACAGCATCCGCGCAGGTCGAAGGATCATCAGAAGAAAAGCAGACCGGTCGCCAGGGATAAGACGCAAAGAAGGAGCGCATCTCATCCCAATCTGCTGACTTGTATCGCCACACGCGCCGAGAGCCCCTAGGACTGGGATCGGGCGGCGAGTAGACAGATACAGATTTCACCAGACAGTGATCGGAGCTGCCAAGCGGCGAAGAAATCGCCACCGAGTAACGGTCTGGATCTGTTGTCAGCAGAAGGTCCAAGCAATTGGCTGTATGGCTCTCAACATCAGGAACCCGCGTCGCTCCTTGAACCAGCTGGGTGAGATTTAATGCTATGGAGAGTTTACGCATCTCTCTCCCAGCCAGGTCAGTGCACTGGTATGGGTATAGCCACTCCTGGTGGTGGGCATTAAAATCCCCCAGTAACACAAGCTGAGCGGAAGGGTATTTGTGTTGAGCAGCATCCGCCACCTCACTAAGGTACTCTGTGAGCCTGATCGTCTCCTGGTCTCCGCTGTGCGCCCGGTAGACACAGGCATAGAGAAGTTTCTCTGGGCCTGTGTCCACCAGCATCCATAGCACGGAAAAATGGGGGTCTTCAAGATGTCGGAGACGCCGACAACAGATGTCATCTCGGACGTACGCGCACACACCTGACCGAGCCTTAAAATTATGCTCCAGGGTGTAGCCGGGATAGGATAGGTACGCCAAGTCAGACGGACATCTAATCTGCGTCTCCGTGAGGAACAAGATACACGGTTTGCTAGTCTCAAGGTGGAAGTGGACTGCAGCGAGATTAGAGTGGAGACCTCTGATGTTGGTTAGGTCCACTTTTAGCGAGAGGGAGTGCTGCCGCTGTGCAACCTTATACTTGTATCTTGCCTTTTTCATGATCGATTGATAAGAGAGTGAAGTAGGTATGAAGACGGCAGTGAGTCGAGGCGCTTAACATCAGGACCGGGACACACACTTAGTAGCCGCATTATTGGGGACTAGTCTGGAGACTGCGGGGACGCCCGAGCCCCCCCAAGTTGTCCATAGGGCCCTCTCATCCGGTCGCCAACCGGCACTATGACGCAACTTGGGATTTTTCGCTGGTTGGCGGGGCAGCCTTTCGCGTGTGGCTAGCACGCTACTTGGGCCCCCTACTGACCAGCGGTCGGCCAGCGGTGCACCGTGCCTCGGATCCCGCTAACCTCCATGACTAGGCACCAGATGCAGCAACATCAGTGTGTGTCAGATCGTCCCGATTGTCAAAGTGCAACTGACTCGACCCGTCTTCACTAAGGCTACATCAGCTTCATCGAGTCGGAACACGGACGCTTGGCGACTCGTCTTCAGCTGATGGGTGGTCATTATAGCCGCGACAACTGTCTCCCACCATGTCACCTGTTTAGCACCACCCAGGGGCCACGTGTAGGGTTTCTGAGTTCTGGGTATACTCCTACGGACGGAGGTGACTCGGCCCCTAAAACGTGGACTTTATGAACGTGGGCTGAATCATGATGTATTGGGTTTTTTAAATGTTGCAATTCAGTATTGAAGAGGTTTTATCTAAAGTTTAGAGTATTTCTTTATGTTTTAAAGAAATGTTGCAAATGATGTTTCTTATAAATTGTTTTGAATAATTTCAAAACACTGATGATTATGGGTATTATGAACTTTTTAATAACTCAGGCCCCGGAATCACAGACACAATAGAAAATCTATTGTGTCGTGGACCGATCGGGCCGTTCGGGGCTCAATGGGTTAAATGAAATTTAACTAAATACGGCGGAACTCTTCGATAGTACGGATACTAAAATCTATAACCAATAAACCCTCTAAAAATATGTTACCCTTTTCTTATCTACTTTTGCAATCTGTTTACTACATTATTGCAGGTTGTTAGTTAGATTAAAAATCAATACAAATAAGAAAGCCTTTTGGGGCATTAAAATTTCTTGTGAAAACGTCGCTAAATATTTTTCAGAAAATAGGAAAATTTCTCAAGTTTACGATAATCTCCTGTGGGACGATCAATTCAACAACATAAATATAACATGAAACGTATGTGTATGTAATAACGGTAGTATAGAATAAGTAACAAATTAATTAGTATGGTTGAGGGTAAATCTGTTTCTTCGTAATAAATCAGTCTGTCGTTGAAGCCCGCCTTTCATTTACGTATCATTGGCGACGAGGCAGGATTTTTTTTTTTCTTTGTGTTTAAACTGTTTGTTCTTCGCGAAATCCAAGATGCCTATCGGTAAAATAGAACCTTTCAATTTGAGTTCGAAGCAGTGGCCTGCGTATATACGACGAGTAAATCAGTACATTAAATTGAACGAAATTGGTGACGATTTAAAGGTGTCCATGTTGATAACGGTCGTGGGCGAAGAAACATACGCGTTGATGTGCGATCTATGTGCCCCGAGTTTCCCTGAAAATAAAACTTATGAACAATTAATACAAATCGTGACGGAACATTTGGAACCTCAGCGCTCCGAAATCGCCGAGAGACACGTGTTTCGATTGCGGCGTCAGCGTGCCGGCGAATCGCTCACTGAGTACCTACAAGCGTTGAAGCATCTCGCGGCTACTTGCAATTTTGGTAAATGCAGTTCGTGTTCAACTCTGGAGGAGAACCTGCGCGATCAATTCGTGTCGGGACTATCGAACGATGCGATGCGTTCCAGAATATTCGCCGAGAAAAAAATTCAGTACAGGGAGGCCGTGGAACTCGCGCTAGCTTTAGAGGCTGCGGAGAAGCACGCAGAAGTGAGCGGCTCCACCGGGGCGGGGACGACGGATTCAACGGCAGCGGCGAGCAGCGAGGCGGGCGAGGGCCTGCACTACGCGCGCGGCGGCGGCGGCTCGGCCGGCCAGCGCGCGCGGCCGCTGCGGGCTGCCGGCGCGCGGGGCGCGGGCCGCACGCTCGAGGCGCGGCCGGCCGCCGGCGCGGAGGCGCTCGGTCACCGCGGGCGCAACTGTTGGCGCTGCGGCAAGGCGCATGCGGCAGAAAAGTGTCGGTTTAAGCATTACAACTGTGATGAGTGCGGCCAGCGGGGCCATATAAAAGTGATGTGCAAACGAGTGTCAGGTCGGCAAAATTTTGTAAGCGACGAGTCGGACGACGGTTTGTACAACATCGACGTCACGACACGAGGTAACCGACCATTCTTTGTTGACTTGTTAATTGACAATAAACTTATTCAATGTGAAGTGGACACGGGAAGTCGTATTTCGGCAATAAGCGAGGATATGTATAATCGTTTGTTCTCGCATAAATTAATAAAAGCTGATAATTTAATTTTACGTTGTTATTCGGGTTCACGAATTCAGTCTCTGGGTTTCATCGAGGTGGACGTACGTCTGGGCAGAGTGTATAAAAATAAATTACGATTATATGTAATTCAACAGGGCGCACGGCCTTTATTAGGAAGAGAGTGGATGCGCGCGTTAAACATTACAGAAATCCGCCTCAATGAAATCAGTGAGGATGAATTCGTGAACCAGTTATGTAAAGAATTCCCTGAAGTATTTTGTGATAAGTTAGGCACTTGTAAACAAACAATTCGATTACGACTCGCGGATAGCGAACCGGTTTACGTGCGAGCGAGACCGGTGCCGCTAGCGCTGCGCGAGAGGGTTGAGAAGGAGCTAGCTCGTCTCGAGGCTGACGGCTCGATCTATCGCGTTGAATATTCAGACTATGGGACCCCAATCGTACCCGTTGTAAAAAAGAATGGGGAAATTCGAATCTGTGGTGATTACAAAATTACAATTAATCCAAAATTAAAGAGGGATTTTTATCCGTTACCGCGTATTGAAGAATTGTTTGCTAACTTAAGGGGAGGTGAGAAATTTACAAAGATTGATTTAACGCACGCTTATGAACAGTGTATTCTTTCGGATGATTCACAACCGTACACCGCTATCACTACGCATATGGGCACGTTTGCATACCGGCGCACCCCGTACGGTTTATCTTGTATACCCGAAAAATTTCAAAAATTAATGGAAGAAACCCTCCGGGGAGTGACGGGATGTGTCGTATTTTTAGATGATATTTGTATAACGGGTTCCAATAATTCGGAACATATGAAAAATTTGAAATTAGTGCTCGAACGGTTACGGGAAATGGGGCTCACTGTTAAATTAAGTAAATGTAAATTTTTGCAAGATTATGTGAAATATTTAGGGTTTATTATAAATAAGGAGGGATTACGGCCGGATCCAGAAAAGTTGGAAGCTATTTCCAGTGCACCCACACCTAATAATGTTTCGCAACTTAAGAGTTTCCTAGGCATGCTTAACTATTACGGCCGATTTATTCCTAATTTAAGTACTATATTACAACCTTTACATAATTTATTAAAAAAGAACGTGAACTGGAAATGGGATTCAAACTGTAGGGAAGCGTTTAATGAGGCAAAGCGAGCACTCTTAAATGAACGGTGTTTGGCACATTACGAGGAAGGACGCGAGTTAGTATTAGCGGTGGATAGTAGCGCGTACGGGCTGGGCGCTGTGCTGGCGCATCGCTACGCGGACGGCAGCGAACGGCCGGTAAGCTGTGTGTCGCGCACGCTTAACTCGGCTGAACGTAATTACAGTCAACTTGACAAAGAAGCGCTCGCTATTTTGTTCGGTGTAACGAAACACCACCAGTATTTATTCGGTAGACGATTCACATTACGCACAGATCACCAACCACTAACATATATTTTTGGCAGTAAGGGCGGTATTCCGCAGACGGCAGCGAACCGTTTGCAACGATGGGCAGCGCGTCTGGCTGCATACGATTTTAAGATTGAATTTGTTAGGTCAGCGGACAACGGGCCGGCTGATGCGTTATCGAGGTTACCGTTAACACGAGAGGGTCGCATTACAGATTCAGTAGATTATTTAAATTTAGTTGCGGACGCATTACCTGTTTGTTACAGCGATGTCGCCGCGGAAACAGAACGTGACAACTTATTGTGTAAAATTAAGCGGTATATTCTTTTTGGCTGGCCGCTTAGTCCGAGTTGCGATGAGGAGAAACCCTATTTTGCTAGAAAACCGGATTTTGTAGTTGAACAGGGGTGCGTTATATATAAATATAGAATAGTCATTCCGTACGTTTTACAAAACAAAATTTTAGAGGAGATTCATGAGGGGCACCTTGGTATGAATAAAATGAAAACCTTATCACGAAATTATGTATACTGGGCGAGTTTAGATAAGGATATTGAAGAAACATGTAGGTCGTGTCCAGCGTGCCGCTCGGTGCTGGACGCGCCGGCGCGCACACAGCTGCACCCGTGGGAGTTCCCGCTGCACCCGTGGCAGCGCGTTCACGCAGATTTTGCAGATTGCGGGGGTGTACGCTATTTAATTTTAGTGGACGCACATTCTAAGTGGATTGAAGCTTATTCAATGCGGTATACGAATGCTGATTTCACTATAAAAGTTTTGAGAGGCATATTCGCAAGGTTCGGTCTACCATCGCAACTTGTAACTGATAACGGTCCACCCTTTTCTTCGTATGAGTTTAAAACTTATTGTAAAAATAATTGTATTAGGCACACGACTTCGGCCCCTTATCGGCCACAAGGGAACGGGGCGGCGGAAAACGCCGTCAAAATTATTAAAAAAACAATTAAAAGAGCGTTATTTGAAGGCGAGGACGTGAGCACAGCACTAAATAAATTTCTTTTTAAATATCGAAATTGTGAGCACGCCACGACGGGTATATCACCAGCATTAGCACTACAAGGACGACGCCTACGCAGTCGCCTGGACGCATTGCGACCCGACGTGGCGGCTGCGGTTCGCGATAAACAGGAAAAGCAAATCGCGCGCAGTTCGGCGACGCTACGGGAGTTTAGCGTGGGGGATGCTGTGCTTGCGAGGGATTATAGGTCTAAGGAAGATAAGTGGGTAGAGGGCACTGTTTCTAAAAAGACAGGACCGGTTTCATATAAGGTCGAGTTAGGTAACGGCATCGAGTGGCGAAGGCACGTCGATCAAATAATATCCGCGAAAAATAGGTTCTCGTTAACACGCACAAATGCCACCGGTACAGACAACGCGGGTGACCTTGAGGCCGGTAAAAAACTCGAGGGGGAGACGTGGGAAGACGCAGCCAGTGGTGACGAAACAAATCACCAGTCAGAGACTGCAGGGCTGTCCCCACCGGCCCGCGTAGAGGCGGCACCAAAAGCGTCGCAGGTTAGCCCTGAGACACCACAAATGTCCGCTCGTGCTCTGCGTGCAATTAATCGAGCAAAAAAATTATTGTAACGAAGTATATGTAATTTAGGTTCTAGTAGTATTTATATAATATTAATTATTAAGTATATGTAATTTGGGTTATGGTATTTATATGTATAATTGTGCAATCAAGGCGTTTCCTTATGTTTATTATGTTCCAAGCTGTCTTTTAAGTTTGTATGTTAATTACTGTTGTATCTTTTAAGTTTGTGTGTTAATTACTTGTCCTGTATTATGTTATTGTGATCTTGTTGCGGAGGAGTGTAATAACGGTAGTATAGAATAAGTAACAAATTAATTAGTATGGTTGAGGGTAAATCTGTTTCTTCGTAATAAATCAGTCTGTCGTTGAAGCCCGCCTTTCATTTACGTATCAGTTTATGCTATATAAATTAATTTATCATCATTAATGTCATGCTTGCAGTGATGCAGGCTATTTTTACGACGGCCTACAAATACCAATGTGGACTGATTGATTTATCATATTATAACTGCAAGGTAAAATAACCGGATCTTATATTTTGCGTGATTGTCGCAAAATAACGTTTTTTGTACCCGCTTTCTATAGTAATTTTAATAATAGAGTGAAGTCAATGAACTAGATAGCAAGATCTTTGAAAAGAAAAAAAAATACTTAAGTGAGACACATTTATGAAAAAACATACATTCAAGATATAAAAAAATAATTTATGAAAATAGTCATAAATAAGGTTTGTATATTTAGATCTACGTTTTTAATATTTGGATATTTGTTACACGTGCAAAAACAGTTAAACGTACCTACTTGATACTTTTTGCCCCGTAATTGATATTGAACTATGTAAACAAAGTCATTGATCAGTCAAAGAATAAGTTATTCTTGTTACTTATTACATAACTTGCTTTGCGTGTTTTAATTTTTGATGATTTTTGATAATATTTTGCTCAGGTATGGGACATCAGCGTACTGCTAGCGCCGGCCCCGAAGCCGGGCACCAGCGACCAATAACCTCTATGATGTGCTTCGTCCACACGATCGAGACTCGCTTGTCACACCAGGTTGTATGTATAGTCTGTGGCGGCCGATCTAATCGACGCGCATTATCTGTGCAACTATGGCATGTTCGAATTTCAAACGAAAATTATTCTTCTTTTAAGCGTGAGATGTATAATCCTCTAAATTAACGTTTACTATACATAGTAAATTTATTTTTGTAATTTCGTGCCTACGCAGTAACCAAATACAGAAAGGTCGCTTTCAAGGTCGAATAGGTAATAATGACCATCTTATAGTTTTTAAAGGATGCGTTAATCTTCGGAGATTAGTCATTGTATTAAAGCAAACTGTAGCGGACATAAAAGATAGATTTTTTTATTATTTTGCATTCTTAAATAGTCGCTATTTATATTATTTGATTGTATTGATGTAAAATGTACATGGTCCAACGAATGTTTTAATGTAATTTTACGTTTATGGCTATATTATGTATTATAATGTAAGACTGAATCTTTCAGGATAATAAATTATGAAAAGATCTTGAGTGTAGTCGTGTGTATCTCGTAGACGTATTAAATGTTAAAAAAAATATTTTCTATGTTATAAATGTATTTCATTTTAAAACTTAAAATACCATTTGTTAGTTATATATTTTTTGTAAAGCACATTTGTCTATATTTTGTAAAATCACACGCAACATTATTAATATTTATAAAGCTTATCACATTTATTTTTATAGATTTGTTTTCACGAGATTTTATTTAAATTCGTATAATAATAGTTTTCACATGGATGGTCGGAAAATGGTTTTTAACTATTATCATTTATGTGCATCACGCTGTGGTAAAGACAATATTTGAAATAGTGGATAATATATTATTTTTAATATAATATCATATTTTAATTTTGAATGTTTCACATCATGAAATTTCCTAAAGAAGTATTTTTATTTTTTATTGTTAGCATATATGTATTTTGATTTACACGTAAAGATCTCTTAAATGCTTGAAAATTGATGGTTACTTAATAAAAAATACAGTTTCTGTGAAAAGGAAACAGGGTTAAAGAATAAATTAAAACAAATTTAAAAATATAATTGAATTTTACTAGATTCTCTGAAATTAAATTGTATTACCTTAAAAATAAATACTTTTCTCTAAATATTTTCTATTGATGCGTTAAAAATACCTGTTCCGTAGTTATCTTCTTTTGGGGGCAAATTGTCACTTTGTTCAATTGTTACAATAAATAACTTCAACTACGTAATGTTCTAGATCTAAATTTTAGATGAAATATACAACTTTTAGGCCCTGTATAAAGCATTTAATGAATGCCTATACATTTATTATAAATATTAGTGTGTATCCTCATAAATAAACCATTCTAAAATTATAATTTTGTAAACAGCTTTTGACAACATAATTTTTGGGTCGATTACAATAATATCAACTATCATCTGGTATGAAAACGTAATTAAATGAAACAGCCGTCAAAAAAGCCCCAGAAATATAAACAAAAAAAAGCCTGAAGCCTATATTTTTTAATCTATAATTGCTAAAAATGACGAAATAGTAACAAATCATTTGGCAACACTGCGTTACATAACTGGTCTATATTCTAACAAGATCTATATTACAACTTATTAATAAATATAACATGGCATTTAATTAAGCAGTAGTTAATCATAGTAATTGCTACGTCAAGTCGAACGGTACGCGGCACATTTGAAGTTTTTATAAGTTCAATTAATATTTTATTCACTTCCGGCGTGGACCAATTATTTTTCACTGGTATAAAAATTGGTGTAATGGTTTCAATCTATTGCTATATATTGTATGTACACACGGAAGGGTTCGATATTACTGCAAACTGTTAGAACAAATAAATCAAATTGAGTCAACGGTTGCTATTTTTTCAGGCAACTTGTTTTAATTTAAGTAGTTGTAATAGTGCTTTTTGAATATGTAAAATTTCAAGGAAAGTCCTTTATTTAAATGGTTTTGAATGCTACAATTCGCTTGGTAATCACAAAACTCATGGATCATTCTTGAATTAGATGTGCGTTGCGTAAAAATTAGCATGCCCATATGTATGCCAACAACACAGTATGAGACCTGCTAATGAGTATTGTGTTTTTCAAGCGATAGATACTGTGTAGTTATAATATTGGAGGTAATTATAAATATATACAAAAAAATTTATATAGAGAAACTTGCTTTTATAAAAAAAACTATCGCCAAAATTATGTATCTAACGGGAAAGTGGTCTTAGCGAGACTAGTCTATTTGTAGTTTGGTAACATTGTATTTAAAAATATTTTATCATTGTGCTACTTATTAAAAATATTTATAATTTAAAAGTAGTATATTATACTATACTAATTCTTAAGTATGTTATGTAAGTTTTTGTTGATTAAGGTTTGTATTAAAGATATATTTCTAAATAAATAAATTACGTTTATGTTATCAAAAGATTTTTTTTATTTGAGCTTATGCGTTTGTAACTTAACTTTATATTGTAATTATTAGAAATAGTTATATCTATATAGGATGCTTAAAGTTTTTATGCCAATAAAATAATGAGTAAAAAGCGCCTATCATTGCATACATCGAGGTAGATTGAAACATACTGCTAAAAGATAAGTTATGAATAATTCTATACTGTGATAAAGTGGTCTTTGTATTCACAGTCTTTTAATCAGGTACACCGTGGACTCCTTCCCTTAGCTCGATTGGCTTAGCCATGATAAAATTGACCAATATTTACCGTTTGGTTCAATCGGGGCACACGTACTGTTCGTTTGGGACGCAAATCTGTCCGTTGAATACTTGGCCAATAGGGCAAGTGAGGTATGTCCTTTGGCCTCCTAAACAGAAGTAGTAATTCTTGCATTCGGTGCCGGCGACGATAAAGAAACCGTTGTGTTCGCATGGTTTCCCGTGCTCTAGGTTCTCTCTCCTCGGCCCTCCGCATTCGTGACGCGTTGGTTCTACACACGCGTGACCATCGAATATTTTTCCTCCAAGACAGGACAATGTTGCAAGACGATCTCCTCCTTCGCAGAAAAAGTATCTGAAATTGAGAGAACGAATGGTAAAATATAAAAAAATGGTTAAAAAATAAAAAAAAAGTAATTAAAAATGTAGAGTTAAATGTTAAAGTTCAGTTATTGAATACTTATAGTGAAATTTTGGATTTTATTGAATTAATTGGTATGAATTTTTGTAAACAAAAATTACCTGTGGCAATTAGAATCGATTTCTGCATGGTATCCATCACTGAGACCCGAACATGAATAGTCTTTAGATGGACATAGGTCAAGACGTTCTGGTATACAAGATTCTCCATCGAAAACATGTCCCGTTGGGCATGCGTACATTGCTTTTTCCCCGTTTATGCACGCATAAAATGCCCGACAACTAGCATCTTTCGCCCTGTAGCGCCCATCAGAGCGGCCATAGCAAGAATCTCTTTCTAAATTTGGACATAGATGTTGTGAAGAAGGCACACATTTTACACCGTCATACACTTCACCAAACGGACACGCAAATAAAGTCTGCAGGGATCCCTCACAATGATAATATTGGCTGCAGTTAGACTCTAGGTGTTGATAAGTTCCACTTGGCATACCTTGACAAAGTTTAGACACCTCGGGTCCTTTGCAATAAAAGCTGTTCTGTGATACACATTTCGCGCCATCAAAAACCTTTCCTTGATCACACATCCCTCGAGAGATTACTCTTCCTCGACGACAATCGTAATAAGATAAACAGCTTTTCCAATCTCTATATCGACCATCCTGACGGTTGAAGCAGGGGCTTCTCGCTGGCGGTGGACAGTAGGTCAATTCTGCGGGCTCACAACCGGATCCCGAAAATAAGAAGCCGGGTTCACAGACCCCGCGTCCTATAACTCCATGCGCTTTACATACAAAGTACTCGCGACAGCCTGTCGATCGATCAGCGTAAGCACCGTCAGCTGCGCTCTGACATAGCGAAGCGCATGCTTCATCAGAACAAAAGTCAGCATCTCCGACCGGTATGGGTATTGCTGTCGATCGTGGGGCTGGACAATCATTGGTGCAAAACCCTTGACAAGATTCCACTGACCTCACTTCCGATCCACGACAATGCAATATCCGTCGACAGTCATTAGACGAATCAGGATATTTGCCGTTAGGTAAACCGGCACAGACGGGTTCATAACATGTACCTGCGCCTCGCGAGCACGCCTGGCGATCTGTATCGAACCAAGACCCAGATGGGCAGGTGTGATCTGTGACTGTGCCATTTTCACACCGATAGTAATGGCGACATGCAGTCGTCGGTGTCGTATACGCGAACGTATCTCCGGGTGCGCAAATGCGTTGTACACAAGTGCGACTCGGGCTCATTATACACGCACCTGCAACTTCACTGAACACTCTTCCCGGGGCACAAGTGTATCGTCCTTTCACTTTTCCATTTAAACACCGCACATATTTTTCACAATCTGAATCGTAGTCGGCGTACAGCCCATCTTTAACGCATGAAATTTTTTCCTCATCTGTAAATGAAAATAAAAATGAAATTCATCTATTTATTTCCAAACATATAGTATAGATATGCAAATACAAATGTGATGTAATATTGATCGCTATCTTTCATAATATTATAATGAACCTCGAAAAGGCGCATAACTGGTATCGTTGAATCACTTACGTGTGTAAGCTGCGAGGAGCAAAAGCACAGCGAGGCTGGTGCGGCAGCGGGCAGGCGCTCGCGCAGACATTTCGGCTGCGACTGATCGGAGCGCCGGCCGCTGGCAGCAGCCGCAGCCCGCAGTGGCACGCGGCGTGACGCAAACCCTCGCGATCCGCATATAGGGTTCCTTGACATTCGCACTCGAGCCTGCGCCGTAACCTGATCCCTGCGGCCCGGATGCAACCTACGAGTTAGGAATCTAGACACGCCTCGCTCTGCGGAGCTTTCGAGGCTCCTTGTTGAGAGTTTCGTGTGACCGTGAACTTTTATCTTCGTATTATGTAACTAATGTGGAACCGCTACCGAGTGAAAGGATTTGCTGAGACTTCCGTTTTTTGATATTTCAGTATTACCTACCATTCTAAGTACATACTTGAGTTATCGATATACCTAATCGCTGACTCGACTGTTCCGTAATCGTAGTCGTGGGAAAATGGTGCAAAAAATAAATGGAAAAGATAATATCGAAACGTCATATACTCGGTATTAAAGCAGAATCTCCGAGAATTTGTCTCTATTAGTGCTTCCATGGGATTCTTTAGTATAATGACTAATAATTTTCTTCATATATCTTTGCATGTTTTGTTCAGATGAATAAAAAGTTAGTTATACCTGCTTAGTTACTAGTTTGAACACTTCCATTTCTGCACTTCCACTTTAGTGCAACATTTATGCATTCCTTTCATGAGACATTATTTATTTCTTCATTAAATAAATCGTACTAGGCGTATAAAGTTAATAAAGTTATCACATATAAAGACTAAATGTGTTAAACATTTGCTTATTAAAACATCATTCCTTGAATTCCTACAATAAAAATTATTATGAAATTATACATGGCTAGGTTATTGGCGTGTAATCTGATACCAGAGATCAGTGGAATGTTGAAAATTCTCACGTAATTATTATTAAAAATTTCAAATGGCAAAATCTTGTTAATTTT
The DNA here is from genome assembly GCF_061535395.1 of Colias eurytheme. Taxonomy (NCBI): domain Eukaryota; kingdom Metazoa; phylum Arthropoda; class Insecta; order Lepidoptera; family Pieridae; genus Colias; species Colias eurytheme. Next base: position 3,465,424 of record NC_142981.1, on the reverse strand, counting down.
CGTAAATTCCAGATTTGTAATCGACACCCTCGAACGTTTAAATTATGCAAAGAATGTGATCCGTCAAAATGACGAGTCAAAAAGTCCACTGAACTGGCAGATCTCTACAGGGGGCTTCAATAAACGATTTTATTGTAGGTATACTGCTAAAAGCCTAACGCTAGTTCCGCAACCAAGTCATGTTGAAATTGAGTTGCATTTAAATTTTAAATGTTTCCAAATGTTAAAGACAACAATAAAGTTTGAACGATTGTTATTTATTAAATTTATCAATTGATAAACTTCAACAACATCCTGGTAGTACGCGGCCTAGGTCAACATTTTAATAAGTAGTTAACATCTAATTTTAAATATAATATTATGGTATGTTTACAATTATTCAAATGAATTGTAGTAAATATAAAAAATATATAACTAAAAGTTACGAAACATTATATGTTCATAAAAATGTAAAGTTATCAAAGGTTTATCCGGTTGTCTTATTACCAAAAAATAATAGAAAAAGAACGTTTATTAGTCACTGCAAAAACCTAGCTAGTAAAGAAAATTACACAGTTCGTCAATTCCATTCCCATTACGTTGTGGAAAATAATAGTAAGAAGAAAAAATAATCGCGTCATTTAACCGCAGCAATTTAGCCAACATTCAGCAAATAAATGTTGGCGGAACTCGTGCGAGAGTCATCTTCTCACATGGAACGCTCTAAAAAGCCAATTACAGACTAAAATAAATATAATCGATCAACGATAATTTTGTTGGGAATTCCATATGTAGAAATTCGGAATGGGTAATAATTTGCGCCTTTATAAATATTTAATTTACTAACGATTTTAAATTAGGCGAACACGAATTTTATCATTTTCCTATCGAATATATCAACACGTGTATTGCATATTATTATCTAACAATAAGCAGAATACAGAAGTACATTAAATATATTATGTCGAACGTGCAGATAGTTAGGTACCTACTTCTTTACATGCTTCATTCTTTACTGCTGAACAATTACCCATTAAAGGATACTTAGGTATATGCGAGATACGTATGATAGAGTATTTAACATATATATATTTCCACTTTTTACAAAAATATATGCAAGTTATGAAAAAATTGTTAAAACTAACTCCTGTGTCCACGAGATCGTATAGTTCACATAAATTTGTGCTATCAAATTATGACTATTTAGTCTGTCCATAATTAATATACCTCTGTTTTACGCGTTTGTTCTTCGTCAGTGACGAAGAACACAATACACATACGTTTTATACTAGTCACCATTGTGGTTGTTTATTTCAAACTACGTTGACATAAAGTAATAAATGTAATAATATTTAAATCAAATCAAATCAATCATGGTCTATATTCACATAATGCAGTCAATAAATCAAACGAGGATAATGGGCAACAATTGGCATAAACGCGTTCAATGAATTATTCAATAATTGGAACAAATAATTAATTTTTATAGTATCAAGCGAATTTAATTTAAATATGTATAATGGCGTGTTTTGTTACTATATTTCAATGTATTTAAGTACATATTGTCATTTTCTTTTTTCTGCACTAAAGTTCTGCTACAAAGGAGAAGTTAATTCTAAATGTAGGTTTTGAAAGAATACTGTAGACTGTAGTACCTATCCATATAAAATTAATGTTACCCTGCCTGCAATAACGCAAAAGAACGGCGAACACAATGGTATATCATATTGAATTCAAGAGACGAATTTGAAGAAAGTCTAATTTCGGCCATTCACTTCCTCATTACGATTTCGCAAGGAGGTGTCAATTAGCCCTGACATGAACATGAATGTAGTTGGACATGGCTCAGCAACACACGGTGACCAGATCACGTCTAATCACTGGCACAAGGTCGTTCAACTCACGTATATCATGCTGATCATAACAATATGATCATGTTTTTATTGGTATTTAGCTCTCCATTACAAGAACCGTACCGTTTGCATTGTCGGGTAGGTCGTATGAAAGTCAAGGGTTTATTGATCATTAGCTTTTTGTTGGCGAATGATTGTGCACCTACATTAAAGTTTGATGACACCGAAAATATAACTTCTATAGTAACTTTGTGTGTTCGTAGGAGCTAATCTTCTAATTCGACCATGAAAAGTATTCCACTAAGGGCGCGTTCCCACCGTGTCGTGACGACAGATAATCGTGTAGTTTTAAGTGTCGTGGCTTATATGTTTAAATGGAGGTGTTCACATTTAGAACGACACAATTTACTGTCGTCTACGACAGTTTTTGCAGTGACGACACTTTGTCGTGACAGTGGGAACGGCAAACACGACAGTCGTAAAACGATAAAAAAATCGTGGACGGCAACTCTATGACGTCCATTGAACTCAGGAGAGTAAACGCACTAGTAATCACCAAGCGAACGCAGAGGCGACTAGATTTGTAGATTGCTTATGATGTGTAAACGACAAAGCGACTGCCAGGAAACGATAAAATGTCGTCGTGATCCAATGGGAACAGCTAGATACGACAGTCGCTAAACGATAAAAAATGTTGACGACAAACAATCGTTATAATGGGAACAGGTAGAGATGACAGTCGTCGAACGATAAATTAGTCGTTACGACATAGTGGGAACGCGCCCTAACAGAAAGCTACACTGTTCACGAGTGAAATATTTTTTCTTTGCCCAGATCGAGCCGAGACAAGCAGGCCAGTTTAATCTAAAGAAAAGTTCCTACCTTATTACGGGATCAGTTTACTGAAAGCTGTTGTCCAGTTATTTTATTGACTCTTTCATTATATCTTGAATAGTTAAAGTTTCATCTAACTCATGCTGAATAATAATTGATGTATAAGGTTGTATCACCTCAATTATTTCAATTTTTTCCTCATACGGTTCAATATCCGCTTCATTTGAACTGTTGATTGGTCACGGGACACTTGAAGAGTTGTTTGATATGGAAAATATATCGTATCAGATCGAAGATATAATCGGTATACTAGATCAGCCGAATTATCGCGGATGTATTGTTTTTATGCGCATTCCTAACTCATAAATATTGATGGACGCGGTTCCGCGCTTCGATAATTTTTCTCATCCGGGTTAAATGATGCCTCAAGGACATTTTTCGAAGAAAGGAATTCGAAATTTCTGTTTTATCATAATCTATAGATTTATGATTTGATATATTTTTTATTAATGCTAATTTAGAATGTTATCTCTATAAAGACATCGTTTCAAACTTTTTGCGATAAACGATAGAAAAAAGGTGGAATCAAAATAATACCTATTAAATTGTCTAACTTGATATCACGAATACAATTCGAAATGATTTTTTAAACTTTTTATAATAAAACACACTTATTAAAAGGTTAAAATGTTAAATAAGTTAGGTGTTTTTCGACAAGATGACCGCAAGCGGATGTTGGCAAAGTTCGCAGGCTAGCGTCGCGCTGTCTACTAAATATTTATAGTGTGACAAGAAACAAGATTCAATTTATTCAGAACCACTATTGATGCGATTTTATTAGCTTATATTCGATGTTATATTGGATGAAATCTGATAGAAATCTGAGCTTTAATTATTTCAATATTCAATCCTAAAATAAAATTTGAATTTTTATCGTCGTTTTTATTTTAAATTATTATCGATGTTGTGTATTACATAATTGTAATTGCGATGAAAACCTGAGACCTAAAATATTTTGTTGGTTAAAAATCAATGATTTAATCACACAATAAATTACATGACATGTATTATTCATCTATTATGGTTTAACTAGAAGCTATGTAGAGCAATAGGCTACTCGCGATAGAAGCAGGAATATTGTAGTGTATTGTATTGGGTTTTAAATAACTGGATAGTAGGGAAGGTATATAAGCATACATCGGTTTAAGAGTAAAAGAAACTAATTGCATTTGCAAATTTTGCTAAAATCCAAAATACTTCAAGATAATGCTTTACAAATTCGGTAGGTAAGCGCCTGATTACTGAGTAGGTGTAATATGCCTGAACAATTGACAGACATGCCGGTGTCGCATCACTTTTAAATGTTATTTCAGATACCTACAGGAGTAAAGGCAATCCAAAGGTGAGGATGGGACCTCTTTCCAAAAATTTGGATAACAAGTCCTTGACTTCTCGCCACAAACTCACAGATTGCTAAATAGCTACTTACAAAATGCCCTACAGACTTAATATACATATGTATATGTAGTTATTATTATGTTTTTACATTTGTACATGTAGCTATATATTTAAAACACAATTATGTACATACATTATCGTTCATATCATTATGCAATCGTTTACAATGTTTATAGCTTAATTAAACTTTATAATTCACCGATTTATAATTATTCTCGTTTGTATGTACACATATTGCAATACAATATTTTGACGGAGCATGCATACTTTTTAATATAATTTGATATATTCGTGATTTGATATATTGATGTATAAGTATGTATTAAGTATCCGGGACGTTAACCAGGCAATAGACTTAAAATAACATTTATCTAAAATGTCTATGTTTCTTGATATTTAATGATAATATTAGATCCTGCAGGCTACATATTTGGATACGAGAATGTGAGATGCGTGCTAAGCGGAACTCTACTACCATAAAGCGATGTGCAAGCGCTGTTGGTATATAGTTTTTAACTGAGTTATTTGTTCAAGCGCTTAAATAGCTTTGTAATAGTGGAACGTGCATGGCGATTCATTGTCGTGGTATTTCTACTGTTTCTTGGTTCATTGCCATTGATATTACCTTGTTAGATAATCAGCTAAACAAGAAAGTTCACATCCGTATTCTATTGTCCTGTATCACGAGATAACTTACCGTTAGATTATAGAGCTAGACTTAAATATAAGGTACGATATACCTAAACGAATAAATTACGACGTATTTTCATAGTTAAAAATATTAAACCTAACTGTTTGTTTTTTTTAGATTTGAGAAATTGTATTTAGTTATATTGGAAGTTCAACTGGCAGTTTTCAAAACGAATTGCCCATCATTTGTATATTTCTTCTTGCTACCTTGCTACGCTACCTTTGGGGGTATGAATACATACATCCACCCACGAGAGTATGTGGGGTTATATTTTTATTTATTCATTTATATGCAGGCATACAAAAATTTACTTAAATTAATTACCTAAGGCATTAGGCTAACGTTACAAGTTTTACATGTCCGAAAAAAATGGTTGTCTGTAAAGTCGGTTTACTGACGATAGTTGAACGTGACAACGGCCGATTGTGCTTCTTTGTCGCTCGTTCCGCGCTCTCGCTTGCACGGAACGCCTCAGAGCGAGGTAACGCCGCATGCGTCATGTTTTTTCGTGCGTGCATCCGGCTCTATCAAATTATAAGACGTTGTCACGTCAAAAAAATTACACAACATAGTTTTACAACAGGTCAATAATATTTGAACAGGTGCACATAAAGATTATATTATAAAATAATATATCTTAGCCCATGCGGATGTGCGGCGAAGTATGCATAATTACGAAGATATTATTATCAACAGAGCTTTATTATATGACGCATTCAAATTTGTTTATAATCAGATCTAAAATATTGTATACTGGATAATTAACTAACTATTTTCCTTTTATATACGCATCGAATAGGCACGTTTAGATCAATTACTGTGTGTCCGTAGAGGGAGGACTTGAACTTGTACCTGTATAAAATATTGTTTTCAGTATCTGCTTACTTACAAGTTACAAGTTACAACACCTTAGCTGGATTTACCTACCAAAAGCGGATGTCACATTCAATATTATTCTTGGCAATATAACATAATAATTGTATCACTATAATAGGGAATGTTTTCTGAACAAAAAACTCTTTTAAATATTCGCTGTAGATTTTATCTGTGGTTAGATACAGCGTTGAAAAATATATCTGGTTGATTGATATCTTGCGGTTGAATACATTTATTTATTCAGCTATTTATAAATATAAATAACTATCTGCGCTCCGCGGTTTCACCCGCGTGGCTCCGCTCCTGTTGGTCTTAGCGTGATGATATTGCCTATAGCCCTCCTCGATAAATAGGCTATATAACACCGAAGGAATTTTTCAAATCGGACCAGTTGTTCCTGAGATTAGCGCGTTCAAACAAACAAACAAACTCTTCAGCTTCATAATATTAGTATATAGATATGTTACAATAACAACAATAGGAGTATAGTGTTAAGATCTTGACACTGTTACATAACCTCAACCCTGTTTGTCCTCAAGTAACAACTTCATATATTAATATTTATTGCATTAATCTGCATAAGGACCATATGTTTCATGACTAATCGTTCGAGGGAACAAAAATATTTGACTCGTCTTGCTTTTCCAGTTTTACAAGGAAAGCAGCTTGAGATAAAAAAGATGTACGTTGTTTTCTTTTTATCAGATAGGTTAGTAGCTATTTCAGACTAAAAGCTGTGCTAGAGCGCGTAAGTTTTTATTTCAAACATATGAACTTTCATACTTCGCATGGAATTATTTGTATGGACTTTGTAATTATTATCATGTAACTATTCTCTCGAGCGACGAACCCCTATTAGTATCTATATGTACCTACACGAATTAAATTGCATACGACCTTAGCCATAAACGATTACTAAATGTATGGTAATAACTTCGCAATACAAACACTATTTACATATGAAAAGATTTTTAAATAAAACGTTCTTAGATAAATTCGTCGTATCCTGTTTCGAACTAATGATTTGGTTTTTTTTAGCTTGCTGTGTAACATAAATTTGTCAATATTTAACATGCTAAGTTAGATTTTAATATTCTATTAATATTTATTTTATTGCTATTATTGATCTTCAGTGAGATTGCGTTATATGGTAGATAGAGGTTAAGGCATTTTGTACAAAAAATTTTTTTTATGAAACTTTTCGCAACAGAGGTTCTCTATAGCTGTTGTTTGTTGGAAGCATATTTTAAAGTTAAATGTTTAAAACAGCAAATTAATGGCTTGATATATCTATATATACATATAAAAGAAAGTCGTGTTAGTTACTCCACTTATAACTCAAGAACGGCTGAACCGATTTAGCTGAAAATTGGCAGGGAGGTAGTTTAGAGCCAGGAGAAGGACATATGATAAATATGTACCACGGGCGAAGCCGGGGCGGACCACTAGTTATTGTATATAAAGTACATCTACTGACTATGACAAAACATACGACTATCGGGCGAAAGTGACTCAAAACTGTCTTCTCGCATTTCGCGAAATAAAGAAATATTTAGATACAGTTAAATTTATTTTGAATTTACTTCAGTAAAACTAGGTTGGTATATCAAATTGCACAATAATTAGAATCCAGAATCAGGCATAGGTACATGGAATGCAATAGCTAGAGTAAAATACATATCATCAGTATGTATCATACGGTTAATATATCCTCTCCAAGTATATAATTTGCAAACATTGTCAATGCTAATCAATCTTTAACACGGATGTGTACAAATAAGCGAGTGGGACAATTCCGCACGTCACATATACCTTATGTTAATACTGATTGACCACGTGGCATGTCAATTATTGCCTTATAGACAATGACTTATCGTTTTAAATATTGAGTTACGTATATGCCATATTGAAATAAGCGCCCTCTAACGGCGCGAGAGAGTACCTCTTGTATACTTTGTTCGCAGCCTTAAAGGCTTTGAAGGTTCGAATCTGTGATATAGATCATTGATCTGTCATTTGTTTTTGTCATATTATGCATTGTTTAAAATTTCGTTTCCGAATTCTGAACTCACGATAAACGTTATTAAAATAAAATGGTCGTAATCTGAATATATTGTCTTTAATTACTTATATCTTTATAACTGATGCGACATATTTATAATTTCCGATACGATATCGGTTTTGATTTGCACTCATCTGTTGCCATATTTTCATTCAAGTTGTTACTAATTTAAATTGTTAAAAAGTATACTCAATAGATTTTTTTACAAACCATTTTTTGCGTGTACACAATCTCAGTACTCTGTTACATACATGGAAGACAATTTTTATTGTGCACATATTTCGTATTTATTTAACATCACATTTATATTAGGTATATGTGAACCAACAAAAAATTTGGTAAGTATACTTTTATGTCTGAGACTACATCAATTATATAAATAAACATTGGACAGAATAGTTCCATACTAATCACCAAATAATAATATCGTATCGTTGTGTGTGTTAAATAAAGAATTTAAATAAATAAATCGTATCGGCCAGGTTAAATGCGCTTGCACGTTGTAATAAATGATTTTTTCCCTAGATGGCGTTAATTTTGTAGGTAAAGCAGATTAAGGCTTTTGCGTCAAGTTGTACATGAAAACTGTCTAAGCTAGACGGTCTGAGCATAAATTTTACTGTTTCTTATTTCTTTTTAATAAACATTTATAGAATGAAATATAAATAAGCGGTGTTTAATTAAGTTTAAAATTGTGTGAGGTTGTGTGAGGGATTATACAGGTGGGCGTCGGTAAAACAGTCGCCCCGGTCCGGTGGACCGACAGTCGACACGCAAGCCATACAGGTAGGTTAACATTTACGGTCTGTCGCATTTCGTGGTCCCGTGCGAACTGTCGCGGCCCTTACGTGCTATTATCGCGAAATGCCCGAAGTTTTGTGACCTGTGAACCTGTGTGTGTGATCACAAGTGTCTATACTAAGTGTGTGTGATATGACGAGCTCCAGTGCTGGCGCCTGATCGAGAAGCAGATCATAACGGTAAATATTTAGTTGACTATGACCTGCCTCTGTTTACAGTCAGTCAGGTGACTGAAACTATCGTGTGTACATAATCTGGTTTTAATCCCTTACAAAGATATAATTCTAGTTTATTCTTAGCGTCGGAATGCAATCCACGTAGCGTTGTTTACTCAGAGATTTTAACACCTTTACATGTTGTACCGCTTAGTCAACAGTTTCCATAGAAATGTGTGATTTGACGTGTTATATTGTGCGGGCGATACGAAATTTACCGTTGCTAAGCGAGGATTGAAGAAATTGTCTAATCTCGGTGCTTTATCCGGCTAAGAATCTTATTAGAATTTTAATAAAGAATTCCACCAGTAGTAAGTATAGTACCCACATTTGTTTTATAATCGCATTTCATCGCATAATAACATTCTTGGGAAGGAATGTTAAGTGCATCGTTAATAAGCACGTTTCCGTATTGTAACACTAAACACTATTCAACATGTTATGTCACTAAAAAGCTATCGCTTTAACAGCTAATCTATCGTATGTTTATAATATAACACAAAATTTAAAACTAGAAACAGTCAACTAATATTGAATTGCACCCAAAGTTGGCTGGGCTAACTCTACTGTGAGATACAACTCGAAATGTACGCAACTTGTAAGGAAATTTGGAAAACTATTCAATTAAACGATAGGTTACAAACTTTTTTTTACATACTCCTATAACATAACTTAACTATAACTTAACTATATATAAAACAAAATAAACGTTCACATGCGTCTGTTAATGCATCATTCGAATACTTTTATGATCTTTTGTGAGGGTTTCACTAGAGTTGTAGGAAAAAGTATGTTGTCTACAACTTATCTTTATAGCCTCCATCTTAATCAACGTATTTTATAACCATAACACACTTTATACCTACATATATAACAACTCTCACACTAAACAAGAACAATAAACACTCTTGGAACACTCCCGTGTATCGGAGAGCACAGAAAGCCGTCACTCGTCAGTCCTGTGGATTTTTTTTCCAGAGAACTGTCTATCAACAAGAAGAGGTTGATTGGTCTTTAAGTCCTGTCAATTTAGTGGACATTGTCAAAGACCTTCTATTGGGTGAAAAGAAGACATTTTTGTCTAGTATGAAGATAAGAAGAATTTTTGGCTAGTCTCAATCGAGATGTGCTGCTGTGGCCAAAATCAGTCAGGAGGAACATTTTACTATTTGTTTTATTGACAGAAAAAATATGTGGGAAAATTTAGTTATCATAGTTTGTTTGATATGATACTGTAATACGAAACTAACCGCGAAGCCAATCGATTACAAAGTACCTTGTCGCAGTAACTTAAGAACATCATAATCCTTGTATAGAGGCGATACACAAAACAAAACAAGGCATCAATTATAAGAAACCAGTCTCGATTATAGGTAATGTACACACGGCCTTCTCGTGTAAGGAATAAACAATACAAATTGCTTTTCACAATTCCCATAGAAAGTTACTAGCACTATTGAGCGAATCGAGTAATATTGACGTAAGAAACAATGAGATATTGCAAATATGTGTATAAGTGGTATTTAAGACCCACACGTTAGCTTTGCTTCGCTTTTAAAGTAACGAATATGAAGGTATAAACATTCTATTGAATCAATAATCTAGATCTAGAAATTTGTTTAATTAGGTATATGTTTTTCTTTCATTCTTCTTCCCAGAAATATATTGCGTTATACTCAAGAACTAAGTCAAGAAAAGACGAAAATATTATATATTTTTGATATCTTCAACAGTCCGTTAACAGTTAACCATATGCAAAGTTATATATTACTAGCTGCTCCGCACGGTTTCACCCCCGTGGCTCCACCCCTGTTGGTCGTAGCGTGATGATATAACCTTTCTCGATAAATGGGCTAAAACCGAAAGAATTTTTCAAATTGGACCAGTAGTTCCCGAGATTATCGCGTTCAAACAAACAAACAAACTCTTCAGCTTTATAATATTAGTAACTATAGATATATTGAATTCTTTAAATAAGTATATAATTAGTCTAGAATTCTAGAACCGCTTTCAATTCCTTATCCTCTTATGGAATCTGTTGATTTGGAATAGTCGAAATACCGGTTTGGCACTCTGCATCATTACCTATGTATCAACATAATGTGTCCAATGTCTATACACTATCACCGTATAATAAACACTTATAATCTTGATCGGAAGGAAAACTATATAACCTCTTGAGTTTTGTGTGTTAAATTGTTTGCATGATATGGATAAAAACATAATCCGATTAGAGGATATAATGAGCAAGTTATTATCTCATTAAAATTGAATTAGTTTTAAAGTTACGTCATTGATAAATATTGCGTAAATATTCCAGCATTCGATTGACTATGTAACTTTAAGAAGAATTTCCTAACCCTTAACTTGCTTTGCCAAAAAAATTACATTGATGTCAACTTCCTTTTGTTATACTTATTATTTTGAGACCACACAAAATCTTTATTCATATAAAAGAAATACATTTAAATCTATCTATATATATAAAACTCAAAGACTGATATAGTGATCTATTAACGCACAGCCCAGACCACTGGACGTATCGGGCTGAAGTTTGGCAATCAGGTAGATGTTAGGACGTAGGCATCCGCTAAGAAAGGATTTCCCGAAATTCTTGCGGGAACGGGGAAAAACGGGGATGCACGTACAAAGTCGTGTGCGGAAGCTAGTTATAAATAAGATTCATAGTATAGAGAAATAAGTGAAAAACAATATGGCCTTCCATTCGAAACATTATGGTATGTGGGTATTACTGATACACATTTCGCAGAACCGTTACCAAATTAATAAGTTTGACTGCATTCGTTTCCTTGTAGGTCCGAAAACTGGAGCAAGTGAAAGTATTAATTAATATTAATTACTGCTCTGGACTGGACAAATCTAAGCATTTAACGGTGTAACTATTAGCTTTAACTTTTAACTGTATGGAAAAGATTTTAACAAGAAATATACTATACGTCTTCGTGGACGTATTGTACATAGAAATGCATAAATCTAGGCTTTATTAATAGGATTTTTATGTTTTATTAATATTTGTTAATTGAACTTTAATTGTTCTTATTAATACTAATGTATTTCGTCAAAAATATCAATTACTTACTGACGAACTCTATGATTTAATCTATCCTATATAAAAGACTTCAACGACTTTAGTTCACTAAAATTATTAAATTTTTAAAACGTATATAAAAATTAATATTACTAATTTTACCATTATTTATATATATATTTTTGTGTTTTTTAAACGACAGTAAATAATTTAAGTAATCCATATATACTTTATATATACATATTACATAGCTATAAACAACGTGTCAATCATATTAAAAGCAGAAAGAAATATTTTCAGACTCAAAGTACGTGCTAACTTGCATATTTGCATACACTCATCAATGTCTAACAATACATACATAATGAAGCATGCATTGCAATGGGAATATGAAATGGATTCGATCGACGACACGACTTTCACTGCGATCGTGCGTCGTCGCGCGTGAGGTCAAAACGGACGAATCGATTCGACGCACGTTGCTATCTATACATTATCGGAATATTTATGTGTAAAAAATGTAATGTAAGCACGGTAATTCGAGCTGATTTTATTACGCACATTTGATAGAATATAGAGACGTGACGATATTTTAGCTATGTGCATTTGTATATGATGCATTGAGTGTTACATTATTGTGACTAACATATTAGTATGATTTACAAAATGTTTATTTTTATAATATTTTTTGATTTTTTTCGTACATCTTATCTTACTTCATGATGCAATATCGTGGCAAAAAAACTTGTAGTTACAGTTTTGTGAGCTTTTTTACACTTTAGTACGATGTAGGTATTATTTAACTGTATATAAAATAATAACATTTGAACAGCAGCATAATGTCATTTAAAACAAGTTTACTTTCGTAATGAAAGTATTTCGTAACGCATGTGACATGCGATCGAAACGCGTAGACTGACAAAGAAAGTTTTGTTTACTCCCTCTGAATATGTAGTCTCGACGCTATATTTGTTAACTGCTCGGTTCACTTTCTTCCGTACTGTCTACCTAACTGAATAACTTAAATTTGTTTTAGTATTAATTGGAAGAGCAATATGTAGAACTTAGATTTCAGGTTGTGGTATTTCACATTAGAAATGAGTTACATTTTCTGTGTATAAGGTCCTACCACATATTATAAGTTAAATAATTCAGTTTCAGTATTTTTACAAATATAGCGGAAAAGATCAAGGCAAAAACACACACAAGAAAAGATCATAAAACAGTCTTTAAGACTAGGATCGATGTGAAATATTTAATCAACTGTCACCAGTGTATGTAATGACAATATCATATTATATGTTCACACCTCACTCGCTCAGTTGCAAGCACACGTTACGGCGACAATTAGCTGTGTCAACATCGTATGACGAAACGATACATTTTTATGTATGTATGTAGTTAGTATCCGTCAAGTACACGATTCTAGCTCAAATTATCTTTGATATATAGACTATTTTTCTGTGATGAGTTTATCATAAAAATGTGCAACTTTGTTGCACTTTTCACGTTGTCTTTTGTAAGCGTTTATCATAAGTGACGCATTTAATAAACTGTTAATTCTGTTTTCACGACATATTTTTACATCAAATAAATGTAAACCTTCTTTCGTGTTCAATAATTTTGAGTTTGAGTTCATAGGATTTAATGATTCTACGCCTATTCATGTTCTTAATTATTTGGAAATGTGAAAGTTCTAAAACAAGTTTGTATGTTTATGCTGATAATGTTTAAATGGCGGAACGAATTTGATTGAACTTTGGCAAAGAAATGAGCCATACCAGTAATTATTATGATACTTTTTACTTCCATGTTGCGCCGTTGATACATTATATTACATACTATGTACATCCCTATATAACATGTACGTAATATCAATCCCCAAGTAAATAAATGTAATTTACACAGTTCTAGTTCCTATAAAGGGTGTTCTAGATACTTAATAAGTACGGTTTCTATCGATTAACAAGTACGTCTCGCTTCAGTAGTATGGCTTCATAAAATAATATGATGCAAACGCTATCAGCAACTATGTTGTATATTGAAATTATATGAGGAAATGAGGCAAATATTGGTTGAAGATTTATTATTACAACTTGATTAGCGTATTTGATATAATGGATTACGCTAATGTGTAGTTACAGGAAACATAGCATGATGAATTTGTACTGAGTTTCATCATTATTACAATATGTACATTATAATGAATTTATAAAGAAGTTTAATTATTTGTTTAAATATAAATAAACCTTTGATTAGCATGAAGCAATATGTGGTTATTAGGATACAATATGCTTTCCAAATAATATAGCATGGTTATGATTTGCATTTAATTATGTACTTTGTAAATTTAAAGTTACATCATATTATGCTAAAAATAATAAAAATCACTAAACAGGCATTCGTAGTAACGCTTTTCACAGCAAAATATTATTTGAATGACGCATTGTTACAAAATATTCCATCGAGTTGCAAATAAATCAATGAGTTTTATTGCAATTCGTAGAACACCTTCGTCATGGCCTCTATCATACCTAATTTTGTTTTTTTAGTGTTACAACTTCAAGAAATTGATTAATATGTTGCTAAAAGATTTGTAAAAGTGTTTCTTTGATAAACATTAACATAGTTATTTCCTCGTTAATTTTTCCCTAGAAAATAGTAAAGTAGAGTAAAAACCTCGTCGATTTGATGCGTTGGTATGTTGTAAAATTTTTGACATGATTTTATCTTTGTAACCGAAGCAAAGGGAAATACCTAGTTATGAAAATATTACTCATGTTTCATTTTCATTTGTAATGAACGCACATTTTCACACGTTCTTGAAATAATATCAGATAACAATTATTTCGTTATGTTATTCCGTTTACAATGGCAATTGTAACATTATTCTATATTATGGGTAATAAAATTTACGAAACCATGTATTTTATTATAATTTTTAAAACTTGGAAACTTTTCGAAGGAATCTCTATGTTTAGCAGAAAAACAACACTGTAGCGTAATGGAAAATTAATAAAGCCCACAAAAAATGAAGCTATTAGGCATTTAAACCAAGAAGAATAAATGCCATATGTATCATGTACCTACATTACCGAGAGATAAAGCTTCGCCTTAAATTATAAGAGTATTATCCCGGTCGATACAGCGTCATCAAATTTTCCAAAATTGTAACAATATGGTATTGCATTACGTACATAATTTTGGGAGTTTTAAAAATAAATAATTGAATTACCAACAATAGTAATGTGTCTATTCACCCACGAACCACAGGTCATGGCTCGTGCCCGCACTCGTAAACAATGCTTACAGAAATATTTGTATTGTTAAATAGCTGCTTGTTTCATGTAGGTCAATAGACTGCTTCTGCATTGGTTAAATTTGGGAGCTGGGAAATTGAGGAAAAGTGGATAATGTTGGGAATGGTGTTTTTTTTGGTGAATTTATTAAAATGTCTCACTGAAGTAAGGGGAAGGAGATTTGCAAGAAACACTTAAGTAGATCATAGAAGGGATGAGCCGTTTCTGTTGTAACTAAATGTAATTATTGTAAACTATTATTAAGAAATCATCCGTTGGAAATTATGTTATATTGTTTGTGAAATTAAGTATGTATAGGTTTATAATTACCTGAATATTAAACGATATAAAAATATGTATACCTACATATAATTTATTCAAATTTTTTATTTATTCTTAGGTATGATATGTATAATAACGAGTTTTTTTGAATCGATAAGTAATACGCTGTTATCTGACAAACTTACACAAAAAAATTGTAAAACAAAATTGAACTCAGATCTATTTAGATAAATTTGTTATTTTATCTCACGAGAACGCTTATCGATAATCGGGGTCCGGAACAAATAACCGTAGAATCTTTTTTGTTTTTTTTTTCATGATTGAAGATAACTTTAAGCTTGTATTAATCGCTTGATGAAATTACAATAAGGTTTGATATGAAAAATACATATTCTAAAATATTATCCTTCTATAATTCTTAAATATGCCTAATTGACTATTTTTAATATAAATAATTGAATCACATATACAATCAACACTCGGTAGAGAAGATTTTGGAGAGTTTTTCTACATAAATGTAAATATCCTCTTACGAAAGTATTGACAACTTTTACTTTACAATATATTGGACATTATTGCACGCAGGTGGGTACTACTGTCACTTCGCGCAAAACATCTGATTTTTCAAACTTAAAATGTCTTTATGTATCATACATTGCACTTGTAAGATAATACATACACACACATATTAAGAAAAACCACTATTTTTAACGTTCATGATATTTTTGATGTCATTTTTGTTATTTAAACTAGTTAAAAAACAGTTTAAAAAAGTTCTGTCTTGGACGTCCGTGTGTCTGTATGTGCGGATCCTTTTTCTTGTTAACACGATAGCGACCGAAATACTTTACTAATCGAGTCTTTTTTTTTCTCTTACGCTTGAGTATGCTCAGGAATAGAACCCTTTCATTTTTCAGGGTCTGATTCGATGTGGTTTAATTGTTATTAAATAAACAAAAATAATAATTAATAAATATTTATTAAAAAAAAATTATTTTGGATTTTCCAAATTATTTTATTATGCACTAGCAAACCGGGCGAACTCCGTTTTGCCACCAGAGACACCTATTCTTTGCTATAAACCTCACGGAGCCCGAGACCTTTCCAACGAATGCAAAACCGTGGAAATCGGTTCGTGCGTTCTGGAGTTATAGCGTCAGGAAGGAAAACCCGACTTATTTTTATATAGTAGAAAATATTATATAGTTGTTAATACCTACGTATAAGCTAGTGTAAGGTTTACTCCTTGTTCTACCATATGAGCTCGATGTTACTAAGATGGATATGTCTCTGACTGAAATACATTCATATGAAAAGAACATTTTTGGACGACAAAAACCGGGTCTCTCTTCATCGTTCGCGTTGGAGTGATCACACTCAATCTGTTATCGAACATTCTAATCGGTACATTAAGCTAGAGGAAATCTAAAATCTAAGGTAATAAAGAACAAATTGTATCTATCTGAATGATCATTTATCGATTGCTTTATATCTTGTGTAAAACTTCATAAAAAATAATATCATTGCATAATATGTCAAGACTAAATATCTCCGGTATTTCTAGCGCTTGTCCAGTATATGTATTGTAATTTGTAAGGTGTAAATCTTAATCCATGTCGTAACTCACATGCCGGGCTTACTGAATACTTATAAGAAATTAATTAGGTCAATGTTATGAGAATGTAACATACTTAAACATTACATAATTTTCATATAATAAGGTTAAACATATTGGCATATATTGGACTATAATTGGAAACTAGCTGTGCTCCGCGCTTTTACCCGCAGTGCTCCGCTTCTGTTGGTGTTAGCGAGATGATATACATATATGCCTTCCTCGATAAATGGGAATCTAACACCGAAATAATTTTTCAAATCGGACCAGTAGTTCCCGAGATTAGCGCGTTCAATCAAACAAACAAACGCTTCAGCTTTATAATATTATATATAGTATAGATTAAACACTTCAGGCTCTGGATATACAAATATGATGGTGAAATCATATTTACTTCAATCCCATTATCTAACTGCAAATTTTGACATATATATAATCTAAGTGCTAAGCCGGATCTTACCGTACAATTTTAATTTCTTCACTAATAAGTTATCTCACTTTACAATGCCGTTATCTTGCTGTCAGTGCTAAAACTTGTTACACTTCGTAAACATCTAGTTATAAGTTTTTGATCACTTTAATGATATATGAACATTTTTCTTATTTTCTCTTATATTTCATACGAAATTTTAGTTTTCTCAAAATGTGAGAATAAATAAAAAAAACTTATATTTATGGCGTAAATTCTTTTATATAGCCTAGAGCCCTCTGTTTAATAAATGTGTGGATATGATTAATAGAACAAGCGTCTAACAGTCACCACATATGCAGATAATCCTACACCTAATGAAGAAAGACTAGGTTGATGACTTATCATAGAGCTCCTATAAAGTTGAAGACATAACATATAACACAGCAGTGTCTTTTAAATTCTACTTTTAAATAATAAGCTAAGAACTACATCTTAATCATTTTGAAAGTCAGATCTGGTAATTCGTTGACTGATCGCCGTTACATAGCGGCGCGAGTCAAGTTGACAAATATGGAGCAGGCTCGTCCGTTCCGCCTCGTCGCTGTTTGAGTAATACCTATGGTAATACCGGTCTGCTACCGGCTGGTGTCAACGGAATGTATTGGCAATTTACTGTACATATGTGATCATGATTTGTACTCTTAAAATGTTGAAAGACTCGGGAGGAGACCAAAATATGTGTAAAGGATAGTTGCATTTCAAGTTCCTAGTGAATGATCAAATATAATAAGCAGCTCCGGGTTGTACTGCCTTTGTTTTTATGGCAGCAATCAAAGCATCATGGGTCATCGGATGTTAAGTGGTCACCATTGCCCATAGAAATTATTGCAGATTCTAAAGTTATAACCTACTTACTGCAGGTAAGCCAATCTTTAACCGAACCATGAGCTAAAGTTTGATGCAACAATATTATTACAAAGATTATTTTATTACTACCATTGTAATTAATATGATGAAGAAAGGTTTGTAATTAACAATTAGTGTGATAAATACTACGCTACTATTCTCATACATCATAGTTAAACTATTCAAAAACGTAAAAGTGAAACCCATATTCCCATCGGTATTATGTCTAGTGGCCGTTACTGGGGTCAAATGAAACGTGAACGCCCCTCGAGATGGACGGCCATTCAAAGCCTTTCCGGTGTTTAGTTCCGCTGTAATGATGCCGTTCTGTCAATCTATGAGCGTTACTGGCATTATAACACGAACTGTATTCTAATTGCTATTTGTATTGGGGCGGATTATGGCTTCTTAGACGATGGAGATGGTCTTAGATATAGTGTCGATGGGTAAGTTTCAAATGCAATGCTCTCGATCTAATCTTAAATTTGTTTGTATTGTAAAGGAGAAAAATAGTGTTTGTCGTGAGAAAAGATATTAACATCATTATAACGCCATTATATTGTTGAATTATTAATAGTTTATCTCGATAAATCGTTACATTTTATTATCCACAGATAAATGTATAATAAGTAATAACACAAGTATATTCATTATGGAATATCTTCTACAGATAATCTGTGAATGACTTACACACATGTTAATAGCTACATCAATCCTTCATTGTTCTGCAAATAGCCGTCTTCATGCAGCATTGTTTGGAGTTAAAAGCAAAGGAAATTCGCAATGTTTACGAACAATTCAACAGAAACACAATCGCGCTACTTACACCTGCGTACGCGCAGTTTGCACGCCTGCTTTGAACAACGAAACAAAAGTTATGTTTATTTGTTTTTATTTTAGTGTACTATGAATAAATCTTAAATATGAATTGTATTTGTATGTGAACTTAAATGGAAGGTTTTTGAATAGGTGGAATTCATTATTTTAATTATATTTTTCTAAAATGGTGTTGCTTTATGATGACTATTGAATAATGCCTTTTTATGTTTATAATAAGAATTTTATTAACGTCCATGTGTGATAATATTTGCGTAGATCTATTCTAGCGTAGGTAGGTAGGTACTTGATACCTACACAAAATAAAATGTTCAAGAGCCGCTAAAAAGTTACCGTGGCTACAGTCAACTAGTAAGTACTAAGTTTTGTAATGATATTTATCGAAAAAACATTTATTTTAATAATTCTTATAATAAATAATTGCAATCTCCGTTACTATCTACAATAAACCTTGAATATTTTAGCAACAGTCTACCTTGAAGTATAATTTACTCGTATGAAATTTTTTATATCGGTAATAAAGAATATTAATCTAAACACGTCTGCATATTATTAGCTGCGACTTAACGTGCAGGAAGGCGATCTCTTATAGTAAAAACATATTACGCCATCGAGCCTTTAGAAGAAATGATGTAATGTTGTTGTGAATAATGACTTAAATGGACGAAGATATCAAAAACGTATTGAAATTATTATTTAATGTGTTTTATTAAAATATAAACTTTTTAAATTACATAATATTGGTCGTATTTTATAAATTAATCGACCAAATAACTAGGAGATGGCGAAAACTGCGTCAGCATCCGATAACTAATATGGAGCTTATTAGCTGGTTCTAACGCAACTTTGTTAATTAATATTATGAAACCGGGAATTTTTGAAACCCCTTAAAGTATAATATCAAACTAAAACTTAATTAATAGATATTTCTAAGGTATTTCGACGTGACTTCTATATCTTTATAGCAATTACGTACCACCGGTTCGAATAGTACTTTCTACAGAGAAGATAGGCATGTTATGATTGTAATGTTGTGTAATAGGAATGCAAATGACGACAACCCTCCTTCAGTAAAAGGAAGAAAGGAAGTGTGCGTAAATGATAAGAATTTCTATACTACAGATTATCAAATACTTACTATGTAACCGAATATAAAAATACGGATTTGCTCAAGAATTTCAATCCAATGACACGACAATTTTATAAACCAGACGCTAACTTATCTGATAGCAAATATTTGCAAAGAAATGCTCCCGTCATCTTTGTAGCAAAAAGTGTGCAAAACGAGAATGAATCAAGCACATTCAAGTCTCTCTCGCCGTGTTAGATTAATTAATAATTGCAAATAATGGTTGTAATGATAAATGATCGCTGTATAATGGCCCGCTGGTATGCGTGGCGCGATGTAATTGACTTTGACAAATGCTTTGTATTATATCCGGAGATCATTTGCCGCGTCTTTCTGTTCATCAAATGTTTTTATTTGGTTTTTATTGATGATAACTTTGGGTGTGGATTTAATGATCAGATGAATTTAACGCGTAGGTGGTTTGACCTAGTTTATCAATGTATAAGTTGAATTATTATTTCCGTCCAATCTATTGATAATGAGGGAATGCATTAAATAAGTATTAAATGCGCCTAATAAGAAGAACTTTAATTCGGTAGTATTCTAAACCAATAATTTGAGTAGAAAATAAAATCATTGTTTTAGAATTTTGTTATAATTAAGTTGATTTTGTCACATTTTGTATTGAATTCTGTTGTATTTTGTTTCAGGTCGAAACGGTGACCACATGTCGGCGACATCATGGTGATCGTTACCAGAGTAAGTAACTTCTAGCTTTTCAAAATAAAGTACATACTTAGTACATTTACAATAATAAGATGTAAAACAGTGTGTAAATTATAATTAACTCACATAATATAAACGCTCTATTATGTAAAAACTGAAAATTGTAGAGATGGCAGAAATTAAAAATAAGTCTTGATTTTGGTATCATGTATCAGGTACTCAAACCTAGAACGAATCGTTAATACTCTAAAAATAGAGTATTAATGTCAAATATAATAATTTATAATTATATAATAGAGTCTATTAACTATATAAATTATTAATAATATCCAATCAATACAATTAATATTCCTATATGTACAATAAATAAATTTTCATTCATTCATTAAATATTTTCCTTTCGAATAATGAAAGTAAAAAAACTATCCCACGCAAAACACAATATTTCAAGTGCAAAGTTCAAGGTTCGATACAAAGTGACTTGCCTTGAATTAGTGAGCCTCACAATGAATCGAACTGAGTGCAATTATAAGTGCATAAGGATACTTACGCTTGCAGAACTTGACTCGATGATGTATTTTAACTACGGGTCTGTGTGTGTGTGTATTTTGTTTACTCATTATTCTGCGATGCTAGGATATAGATCCTATAATGTAGATTGTAGAGGTAAGAGGATCTAGAAAAATATCCAAATGCTTTGTAAACTCTTGCATAATAATTGCAAATTAGGAACAGGCTTATCTTAAATTTTTCTATATAAAGAAGACATTTAGTTCGTAATAATATCTAATGCTTTTGTTCCAACAATTTATAGACTACAAGCCCGCATAGGACAAAAATATGGGTCAAATGAACCACCATGGGACATATCTAGAACGATAGCAGAGCAAAAAATAATAAGATTCATCACTATGCCGTCACTTGTAAGCTGTCCAACTGAGTGCAGATGAGAATTGAAAAGTACAGGTAGACTCGGTAAATTTTGGTCATATATTTTTGTACGGCATTCTTAACCATCGATAGATCCATTAAAAATAATAAGAAACCGCTCAGGGGGGTAACCGGCACCTTTAGAATAACAGTCTTATTATGGGTACGTTTTGTTGCGTTCACAAAATAATCTTACTTTTTTGGCACCGGGACCTTCTAAAACATATGAAAACCAATTGCAACAAGACTGTTTCGAGCGGTTTCGAGACGTCAATCGAAAAATTGGAACCGGCACGCTCTCTTTGACATTTAGCATTCTTGTTATAATGTCAATAATGACAGTTTTAAGCAATTTTAGTGAAGTTGTAAATATGGAACTTTTATAACATTATTTTGAATATTATTAAAAGAATACACATCAAATTTAAGTGAAACGTATGTAGTTGGAAATCTATTTAATAAATGAAGCTTTTAAAGAAGATAATACATTTATTATATTAAAAATGCAAAATTAACATAACTACATCGGGTTGTTCCAAGAAAAGGCTTCAAACCTTTTGATTTAAGAAGAATCGTGTAAATAATTTATTATTGCGAAGTGCGCAATCATCACGAGTCTCTATGAGATATGGGGGCAGCATATGAACAATCTTAAAATACAATTATAACCTACAGATTTATCTGTGTAAGATAAAAGTAATGTAAGTACCATACCCAATGCAAATCTTAAGAGTATATTTAAAAATACGTTTGTTTATGTACACATTCTCCACTTGTTATTTCTCTATATAATAAAATGCAACCCTACTTATTCTCTAAACATAAATTTTATCTAATACCTACTTAATGTAAATCTATAAAAGATTGTTTATTATTTCTTCTTGATTCAATATATTTTATCATGTTATATTATTTATATAATAAAACACTTAAAAGTAAATCTACACTCAAATGCACTACCCATATTATACTTATGTTAGGGATCTCATTTAATTTTGAGAAGTAATACCATTATTTATTTCCAGGTTCTACAATCAATTCCGAGCACTAGGGATAAGATTACCCAGCGTAACCACATGGAAGCATTGATAGTATTCAAGAAACTATAAAGTGCCAGCGCAACATGAATATATTTTTTTCAATAGGAAGCAATATCATGCTTTAAATGTATTAGTGCAATTAAAAACATATTTTATAAATCCAAAATCTTTATTTAGTCCTTTTTATTTATTCATTGACAAAACATTTGCTCCTTTACTTCTCTTGATAACATTTATATATATATAAAAATGTAATAAAACATGGAATTATTTGAAAATAGATTCAATCCTATTTTGATTAAATATTAATTAAAAACAATTAGGTATATTACTCAAATCCAAATTTGTAAGTAAATAGCATATTAAAAAGACCCTTGATTAAAAAAATAAAGTCTTATTTATAATACCAGCCTTTAAAACTTAAAATGCAATAAACAAAAACTTTATATTTACATCACAATGAATAATTCCTGCACTAATAGTTTAATGGTATTTATATTTTTATTTTAAATTTAAATCAATTATTGTATTTGCATAATATAGAGTAGATAAATAATTCAAAAACTTGCAGTACTTATGTATACTTTTAATTTCATTTTTACTTAAAATGAAAACAATGTAGGTACTATATTAAGGTACAATTAAATTTTTACATTTTCTTTGAATATTTTAAGTGTAGACATGGTGGCGCCTCCCCCAACTTGAAGTTCTCACTACCACATGATCATCTCCCAAGCCGGTACTTCCTTGTTCAATGTTTGGGCAAGCCGGCAATCAACACAACTGTGAAAGATAAATTGGATTTAAACTGATTCTTTGTTGCTTTAAAATTTAATAAGTACATTTAATATGTTTACTTTTATTATTAAAGGGCTTGTCATGGTGTATGTAATTTAAGATGTTTTTTTAAACAATGTCGGTATAGTTTGTTAAATAATAAATACTTTATTTGTTAATCATTTTTCAAGAATTTTAACATTTTAGTTGTTTATCTTGCAATTCTTAATATCGTATTAAAAAAAAAGTTAAATGTGTACAGTGTAGGTGTGTAATTCCTTACAAAACTGTTAATATAAGTAGCTTCTAACCAAACATAGATAGGTTTCCTTATAAATTAATATAAATATTTACTTTTGACCAGCTGCTCTAGTTTTTGTGAACTCCCAAATCATTTGCACTTAAACTTTCAGCAGAGAACACAGAGCAAGTAATTGGCAGAGAATTCTATCAACTTCGTCTCATCATAACTTTTACCTCGTTGGGAGTTATTCATGTACCTATCTTTGTCTTTGTAATTTCGGGGTCAGGGAGCTTCGCGCACTCTGCACAATGTTCTGCTGTAAGTTAAATAAAAATTACTTCAATTAAGTAACAATAATCAAAACAGACGAAATCATGCAAAAACCAAAACTTTATTCGTAAAAATATATCTCTGTAGTCTGTTATCATAAATCGTCCTTACTCGTACTTTAACTTACCTTGCTATTTCAATATTGCTTTTTCGCACTTTCCCATTTATCCAAAGATGAGATTCACATATTTAAGTTTAAGTTTATCTGAAATTTTAGATAATAAAAAAAAACGATCGATTTTAATAAATGAGGACAGTGACATGACATTTTGATTTTTGACGTTTAATGTTCGATACAAATCATTACGACTTGGCCTAAAAGCCTCGTAGCCAAGCCATTAATCCTAAAAAAATAGACAAAACTTCGGAATTCATTCGCTCTTTGGACATTGTAGGCAATCGTCTTGCAATCGTATAGTAATCATGTTGAAAAGGCTCCCGGTAACAAAATAAAGTAAGATTATTTTGTGAACTCAACAAAACAAGGTTGTTATTATAAAAATGGCGGTGATTGAAAATTAAACGTCAAAAATCCAAATGTCATAATCACTGTCCTCGTATTTTTATCTAAAATTTGGATAAATCAAATTGAAAAATTGCGAAAGATAAGTAATATGCATTAAAGAATGCATGAAAGAGGCATGAAAGAGCAATTGAAATAGCAAGGTAAGATAATATACGAGTAATAAATATATCTAAAACATTGGACGATTTATGATAACACAGATATATTTTTACGAATAAAGTATTGGTTTTTGCATGATTTCGTCTGTTTTGATTATTGTTAATTGAAGTAATTTTTATTTAACTTGCAGCAGAACATTGTGCAGAGTGCGCGAAGCTCCTTGACCCTGAAGTTACAAAGACAAAGGTACATAAATAACTCCCAACGAGTTAAAAGTTATGCTGAGACGAAGTTGATAGAATTCTCTGAAATTATAAGTGCAAATGATTTGGGAGTTCACAAAAACTAGAGCAGCTGGTCAAAAGTAAATATTTATATTAATTTATAAGCAAACCTAAGTATCTATGTTTGGTTAGAAGCTAAGTACTTATATTAAAAGTTTTCTAAGGCATTGTACCTACACATTTAAGTTTTTTTAATACAATATTAAGAATTGCAAGATAAACAACTAAAACGTTGAAATACTTGAAAAATTATTAACAAATAAGGTATTTAACAAACCATACCGACATTGTTTAAAAAACTTCTTTTTAGACGTTTACCTACATACACCATGACAAGCCCTTTAATAATAAAAGTAAACATATTAAATGTACTTATTAAATTTTAAAGCAACAAAGAATCAGTTTAAATCCAATTTATCTTTCACAGTTGTGTTGATTGCCGGCTTGCCCAAACATTGAACAAGGAAGTACCGGCTTGGGAGATGATCATGTGGTAGTGAGAACTTCAAGTTGGGGGAGGCGCCACCATGTCTACACTTAAAATATTCATATTTGTATCATACATCTGAAAATGTAAAAATTTAATTGTACCTTAATATAGTAACTACCTACATTGTTTTCATTTTAAGTTTAATAAAAATGAAATTAAAAGTACACATAAGTACTGCAAGTTTTTAAATTATTTATCTTCTCTTTATTATGCAAATACAATAATTGATTTAAATTTAAAATAAAAATATAAATACCATTAATCTATTAGTGTAGGAATTATTCATTGTGATGTAAATATAAAGTTTTTGTTTATTGCATTTTAAGTTTTAAAGGCTGGTACTATAAATAAAACTTAATTTTTTTAAATCAAGGGTGTTTCTAATATGCTATTTACTTACAAATTTGGATTTGAGTTATATAATATATCTACCTAATTGTTTTTAATAAATATTTAAGCTAAATAGAATTGAATCTAATTTCGAATACTTCCATGTTTTATCACTTTTTTTTATATAAATGATATCAAGAGAAGTAAAGGAGCAAATGATTTGTCAATAAATAAATAAAAAGGACTAAATAAAGATTTTGGATTTATAAATGTTTTTTATTGCACTTAAACATTTAAAGTATGATATTGCTTCCTATTGAAAAAAATATATTCATGTTGCGCTGGCACTTTATAGTTTCTTGAATACTATCAATGCTTCCATGTGGTTACGCTGGGTAATCTTATCCCTAGTGCTCGGAATTGATTGTAGAATCTGGAAATAAATAATGGTTTTATTTCTCAAAATTAAATGAGATCCTTAACAACAGATTACATAAGTATAATATGGGTAGTGTATTTGAGTGTAGATTTACTTTTATAGTCTTATATTCTATATAGGTAAATAATAACATGATAAAATATATTGAATCATGAAGAAATAATAAACAATCTTTTATAGATTTACATTAAGTACCTATTAGATAAAATTTATGTTTAGGGAATAAGTAGAGTTGCATTTTATTATACAGAGAAATAACAAGTGGAGAATGTGTACTTATACAGACGTATTTTTAAATAGATTTGCATTGGGTATGGTACTTACATTATATGGTACTTACACAGATAAATCTGTAGGTTATATTGTATTTTCAAATTGTTCATATGATGCCCCCATATATCATAGGGACTCGTGATGATTACGCACTAATTTACTATTTAGGTACACGATTCTTCTTAAATCAAAAGGTTTGAAGCCTTTTCTTCGAACAAGCCGATGTAAAGTTCTATTATTATCTGATAACTGTCAAATTGTCAAATAGATCGCAGTTCGCACCGGTCCCAATAATTGAGTGAACTATTACGAGTGACGTCATCAAAATTGCTACAAAAACAAAATCAGTTTAACGCTGCAACAAGCTTGCGTTAAGGGTGTCACGGTACGAAAAGACATAGTAATGTTATAATAAGCTTGCTATAAGAGATGCCGGTTACCCCCCAGTGCCGTACAAAAATGTTGGTCCACCAAGTCGGAATTTTTATTTAATTTCCGAGAGTTACCGGGGGTAAATTTGGTCATTTGACCATGTACGGCATCTGTGTCATACTATTGCTATACTGCTTTTAATCCATTATTCCGCAACGCCGTACAAAAATCATGGGGACAAGGGGAAAAAATCGAGAGTTGTAATCCCCTCTCTTTCCCCACTCCAGGGGGTCATTTGACACAACACGAAATAAATTTATTTTTAAAGTATTTTATGCATAGATAATATTTTTTCATGTGCCGTACATTTTCGTTGGTTCAAAGGGGAAAAATCTGAAAAAGAAAAAATCCATATAACGAAATGTTTGCTTTATATTTTTATAATAAAATATAAATATACATTAATATTAAGAAGCTCGAGGTGGTTAATTATCACCTTGGAAAGTCGGAATCAGGTGGAATGGACTCCGTTAAATTGATGAACTAATAAAAAAACTATGAACGAAAAGATGTGAATTATATGCAATCAGTCCATGAATACAGGTAAAGTCACAAGCAAATGCTAGTAATATATACATATTCAAAATGTACAAGTAAAGCGCTTTCAAATGATACCAAACACTGCATATTTATCTT
This sequence comes from Colias eurytheme, assembly GCF_061535395.1. Classification (NCBI taxonomy): domain Eukaryota; kingdom Metazoa; phylum Arthropoda; class Insecta; order Lepidoptera; family Pieridae; genus Colias; species Colias eurytheme. Next base: position 3,437,630 of record NC_142981.1, on the reverse strand, counting down.
AACTTTATTTTTTTACTCTGTATGTTTTGTCCGCTAGAGGGCGCCACATTAGATTTTGTGAAACCCCATATAGCCTTTAGCTAGCTGGTCGTTGGTTATCCAGTGAACAATTCAGACGCCTCTAATGATATGTCATGTCGAATTCTGATAAGTAGTTTAGAAGTTACGAGGGAATAGATGAACATACATACATGACCTGTAAACAACCATAACCCTCCTTTTGCTTTGCCGTAGTTGGGTAAAAATATGTTAATGCCGTACTGTATCAAATGGCCATAAAGCACTCTTAAAATTGTAGCTTTCGTCGCTTTCATCAGCCTAAAAGATGTGGTCTGCACAAAAATGTACGGCATCGTTTTTTCCTAATTTATCTATGTTAATACTATTTAAAACAACGGATAAAGTGTAGAAAACTATTATATTTCATTAATCTACGATGTTTAAACTTTAACAAAATTTCTGGTTTTGCATTTCTCTATAACTTTTTTTAGAACGGTTTCTTTTGAACGGCAATACTATACAACAATTGAATTTTACAATATCATGTTAAAAAAAAAGTTCCCGTACAGGGTCAAATGACCTTACAGCTCTTTATATCAAGAATTCGATGAAATTAAGATGATAATTGGTATACATTTAAAAGAACAATTATTTTTTGACGGCATTGCTTTTAATAGTACTTTTGAGTGCTAGATAATGTTTTGGAACCGAAGCCGTACTTAGTCAAATGACCCCCTGGAGTGGGGAAAGAGAGGGGATTGCATCTCTCGATTTTTCCCCTTGTCCCCATGATTTTTGTACGGCGTTGCGGAATAATGGATTAAAAGCAGTATAGCAATAGTATGACACAGATGCCGTACATGGTCAAATGACCAAATTTACCCCCGGTAACTCTCGGAAATTAAATAAAAATTCCGACTTGTTGGACCACCATTTTTGTACGGCACTGAGCGGTTTCTTATTATTTTTAATGGATCTATCGATGGTTAAGAATGCCGTACAAAAATATATGACCAAAATTTACCGAGTCTACCTGTACTTTTCAATTCTCATCTGCACTCAGTTGGACAGCTTACAAGTGACGGCATAGTGATGAATCTTATTATTTTTTGCTCTGCTATCGTTCTAGATATGTCCCCTGGTGGTTCATTTGACCCATATTTTTGTCCTATGCGGGCTTGTAGTCTATTAAGCAGTAGGCTATCAGCTAGTTTTTACCCGACTACGGCAAAGCAAAAGGAGGGTTATGATTTTGACAGGCTATGTATGTATGTATGTATGTATGTATGTATGTATGTATGTATGTATGTATGTATGTATGTATGTATGTATGTATGTATGTATGTATGTATGTATGTATGTATGTTCATCTGTTCCCTCATAACTTCTAAACTACTTATCAGAATTCGACAAATGACATATCATTAGAAGCGTCTTAATTGTCCGCTGGTTATAGGCTATATGGGGTTTCACAAAATCTAATGTGGCGCCCTCTAGCGGACAAAACATACAGAGTAAAAAAATAAAGTTAAGATAAATATGCCGTGTTTGGTATCATTTGAAAGCTTTTTACTTGCACATTTTGAATATATATATATTACTAGCATTTGCTTGTGACTTTACCTGTATTCATGGGCTGATTGCATATAATTCACATCATTTCGTTCCTAGCTTCTTTATTAATTCATCAATTTAACTTTTGTCAATATTATGCGCCAAAAATACACTTTAACACCAAAATAGTACAAATAATAAAAAGTAAAACAACTAAAACCCAACTTCGACAAAAAACGACGCTGAAAAAGTATAAAACAAGATTTTCAGAATTCCACTATGTAGAGATAAATTTTCATGTTTGGAAAGGCGTAGTCACACGTTGTCAAAGTGCTACGGTAGATATATGTAATGTGTGACTACGCCTTTCCAAACATGAAAATTTATCTCTACATAGTGGAATTCTGAAAATCTTGTTTTATACTTTTTCAGCGTCGTTTTTTGTCGTAGTTGGGTTTTAGTTGTTTTACTTTTTATTATTAGCAATTCATAAATTAGTGATACAATATTTGTGGAACACAAAATAACCAGCAGACACACAACAAAATTGTACCTGTAATTTATCTTTAGCAACCTTCACTCTCAATTTATAATCAGCATCAAAAAATGTATACCAATTACCGAAATACACGTTAAATATTTGTACACATTTGGAAGCGAGTGAAAACGTGCCACTTCTAAATTGGGTCTTTCAAACGTAGCGGCGTTGCAAGCCGACGGACAGGATTAGGCTATGAAACGCGCGTGCGAATATTTCTTAGTATGCGGTATATAGCACGATTTGGTAATATTATGTACGAGGTACGTGACCGAAGTACTTTCTTCTTGGGTATGAGTGTTGTTTTTGAAATGCTTGGATAAAATGGTTGATCTTTTTGTACCGTTTCTTGAAGGGAAGAAAATGTAATGAATAACAGTGTTGCGGTCTTGTATGTTAATATTATAAAAGGTATAAATTAAGTAAATGTAGTTTATTGAGATTTAGTTACTTAACAGTACAAGTAATTTCTTTGGAAACTTTTAAATTCTTTGGAATATAAATAAAAAAAATATTATGAACTATTAGTAAATAATTGTATCAATAGCTTATTCCGCTACTTAGAGAAACTATTGAGATATATTATGTACATTTAAGAGGATTAATAAGTATTATCAAATATGCTATCATCTTTACTCATAAACGCGCTCTTAGCGGCCGCAATCGTGAATTACAGCGGAATATAGCGGGTTCCGATCTGTGCGTTTGGCAACACATTCCGACCATTTCTTCAAAACTAGCACCTGCCGGGTCGTTCACCTTTCACATACATGTGCGCATATGATTTATAGTCATTTGGCTTTATTGTTTTTCGCTTTTCTATGCTATCACTTATGTGTTATTGCGTGTGACGATGAACATTCAATGTTTGCTCTTAAATATTATTTTGTTTTGGATTAAAGCTCTACGATGTAGTTATACAACAAGATTTACATTTAATTTTCTTTGACCTTGATGCATATTTTTTAATATTTTTATACAAATTTACTCGCCCACCTGCGACTTCGGGTTATTAGAGATTTTTGTGAAAATCCCTACTATTTTTCTAAATTCTAATATTTCTTATATTAAATTCAATTGTTATCAGTATAATATACAAATAAACTATCATGTACGTTGGCTAAATAAGTAGCTGCTATGCTATTATGACCCTAAAACTGAAACTACAATGTTCTTGTATAAATATTCAATTTTATATACATAGTATAGATTAGCAGCAGCGAGTCAATGTTATGCTCAACGATTGTAAGATAAGTCATAATGTTATGTTCGAAGTTATCTATTTTATTATGAAAATGCAGGTATTTTGAAAATTGATAGAAAGACTTTCTAAACTAGAAAAAATATAGAAGACGAGTTTAGAAAGTGGTTATTGCATATAATTTCTTTAACCGGTATACCTATAGTTAACAATTTGTATACTGTAATTAAATAATACATGGAAATTAAATAAAAATAAGAGTTCTAACAGACGAACGGCAAGTTATGAACGGCAGAGGCTACTTCAGCCGTCGCCACATGTCGATGGCAGTCGTCGGCGCGTCGACGGCAGCAGTCGCCAGTCAATATGTCAACCTTAACCTATTGACCGTACGTGCATCCATTACTGCCACACTATATTGAACTTTATCACATGAGGAATACAGGTCAATTCCGTAAACGTTGTGGTACCGTCCTTGATCCGGAAAATGATTATTTTGAATAATTTTGTCAGTTGTAATGTAAGCATTAATAACAGCAACTTTATTTTTCATGCATGATTTACTTCATTTGATATCTTAATCCTTCAAGCGCCGTGATCTAGACAAATATATAAAATCATTGTTCCTAGCTACCGGGGTCCCATGCGACGCGCGAAGGCTTAATCATATTATTATAAAGTATTATTAAAATAATGTGTAATTAATAATATTGCGATTCTAAAGTAAATACTCCCTTACATAGACAATATAACAAAACAAATAATTTACACAAGACAAAAATTGTTAGAAAGAAAGTTAATAATATTGTATTCGACTGTACTCAATGTAATGTATGTAGAAGTTTACAATCAAATTTAATGGTTTTCTAGGTCAAATGTCAAGCAAAAATTGGACTGATATTGGGCACTATTTCAAGCACAATTTTTTGAGACGTAAATTGTTCCTATAGCTCGTTCGATATTCGCGCACTGAGGTGAGTATGCTGGGCGTAGAACCTACGCCCAGCATACTCACTGAACGAAGCCTGTAACTCCGAAGTTATTCGAGCACTGTTTTTTCTTTTTGGGCACCGTTTGGCACTATTTGGGAACTATTTTTTGAAGTATGAATTATGTTTGAAGCGTATACAGATTCTCCGGACGGAGGTGAGTATGCTGGGCGAAACCTTCGTCCAGCATACTCATCGAACTATGGCTATAACTTCGCAAGTACAAGAGCACTATTTTTTTCCTTTGGGCACTATTTAGCACTATTTCAGAACAGTTTTTTGACATTCATGAAATATCAGGATTCCATGGTGAGTTGTGGTGAGTATGCTGGACGAAGGGACACGTTATCTACTGAATTACCAGTCATTACATTTAGAACCTTGATTGCTCAACTAATTGACTTAATCGAGTCATTATTGAATTAATATTATTTCTTTTATAACATTTATACCGATATAGAACTCTAAATAAAAAAGAGCTTTCATGCAATAATATAAGGCTATTTATTCTCTCTTATATACGCGAAAATTGATGTGTCTGCTTTACATTTGGGAGTGTTTGTTGTGATATAGGTACTATCTAATTTACATACAAAATGCATATTCTTTATTTTATTTGTACTTTATATATGTTTGAATAAAGTAGTCAATTCATTTTTACTAATTTCGATCTGGAAATCAAATAGGAGATTAGAAATATATCTGACCTGTACCATAGGATAATTTAAGGACCGGACACATATTAATAAAAGAGATAACTATATCTACTACTAATGTTTTAGTTCAATTTTTCAAAAAAATAAGCAATTCACATTTAACAGATAATTATGAGTATTAGTAAATCATCGATCGACCCGAGACGTTGCGGTCAAGTGATAAACTTATCAATTGCTCTTACCAAAGATTGTGCACCGGTTGTGTTCGTAGTTTTAAATAAAAATGTATATTTGTGAATTATGATGGATTTTGTTACTTTCGAGGTGGGTTGAAAACCTTTTCAAATTTAAACAGTTTTAGATGTTATTTTCTTTGCATATCAATTCTTTGGTATTTATTATTACAAAAGTTTACAGTTTCTTTCTTTATTGATTGTGTGATCTTTTAAACATTTAATTACTTTACTTCAAAAGTGTCTGTTTTAATTTGTTTACCTTCCACTTTTACTTAGAACAAAAAATTCAATTTATTTTTATACATATACTAATTATTTCTCGACAACACCTCTTAAGATTTAAAGATGATCTTAAGATATTTAAGATTACCTAAATCACTAAATAAACAACAATTTATTTGCTAACAATGAATCGATACTTTCACAAGCAGCATAAATGAGTCTAGACACTCAAAGCTTCAAGTCCCAAGCATAACAAATAAGCCTCACAGCTCACTTTCTTCAAATAAGTATACTATAGCTATTGTCTTCACTCTACCGGTCGCATGCGCACAAGAATTCATTGAATTTATTTGGAGACGAGTGCGTGTGCGCCCATAAAGAATTCGGATGTATTTTTTTAAATAATTATCCTATTATTTGTAAGCTTTTTAAATATTTTTGCTGTTCAGAAAGATATACAGATACATATATATTTTTAATGTGTTCAAGGTTTATTGCTATTCAGAATATGCATGAATAATTAATATAAAATAGGAAAGTGAAAAACGCGAACACGCCAAGGTCGGATGTGAAATTTAATCGAAAATGACAATTTAAATCTAGTGTTCTAGTTACCATATTAGCTTTAAAATGTTTAAAATAATATACTGAATGTGGGATCTGCTTAAATTTCAACTATTGGTATCCATAAATTACAATCTTTTTATGCTTCCATGTAGGTAAATGTAGAGTGAATGGCTTAAATATTCATTTTCAACATTTAGGCTTTTCTGAAGCTATCAATATCATTCCAAATATTTTATGATAGTATCGAAATGAAATCACAACACAAAGCCTTTTAAGAAACCTTCCTAGTTTATCCAAAATCGTGGTCACTTTTTTAGAAGTAGCTATTTTATGTGTACATGTCCGTGGTACAGACTGTTAACTATATGTATAATCAAAAATCGTGGTCACTGTTCAAATACAGCAACTTTCCAAAATCATGGTCACTGTTCACATACTTTACGTCTGGAATGTTCCTTCCAGGGAGATTACATATGGATCGAGCCAGTGTCCGGTCGAGAGTTCGATGTAGCCATCGGCGCGAGGGTGCTCGCGGCAGAGGGCCGGCGGATCCGGGTGCGAGATGACGACGGGCAGGAGCAATGGCTACCGCCGGAGCGCCGCATCAAGGCCATGCATGCGACCTCCGTGCATGGCGTGGAGGACATGATATCGTTGGGCGATCTGCATGAAGCTGGCATATTGCGGAACCTGCTTATACGATACAATGATAACCTTATTTATGCAAGTACTTTTTACTGTTTAGTATTGGAAAATTAATTTGCGATTGCTCTAATATCGGATGTACATCAATTCTCTTCTTCCATCTAACTTGATCTCTTTAGAAAAGTCTGTCTAATATAAAAAAATAAAATTTTCTGACTATAGCGAAATCGAGTACCTACCTCAGAACATCTAAGTTTTTCTACTTAAAATACAATCAATGGAAATTTCATTAATTAACACTACGCACCCTTCACTTCCAGACATACACAGGCTCCATCCTAGTAGCGGTGAATCCGTACCAAATCCTGCCCATATACACCGCAGACCAGATAAAGCTCTACAAGGAGCGGAAGATCGGCGAGCTACCCCCACACATATTCGCAATTGGTGACAATGCGTACGCACACATGCGCCGCTATGGGCAGGACCAATGTATCGTTATTAGTGGTGAATCGGGTGCTGGGAAGACTGAATCCACGAAGCTTATATTGCAGTACCTTGCAGCGATCAGTGGGAAACACTCTTGGATTGAACAACAGGTATTTCACTTTATTTATTTGAGCCTTAGTAGAATCTAAGTCAAGGACAAACGTGTGCACACATGTGCCGCTATGGGATCAATTTATTGTCATCAGCGAAATCTGGTACTGGGAATACTCGAAGCTAATATTGCAGTATCTTGCATTTTTGCTGGCAAGAACATTCTTGTATTGAACAGCAAGTATTTGATGCTCATTCTGTGTAGGAACTAAGTAGATTATGGTTAAGTCCATTAATTAATCTTATTACCTTATTATTTCTTTAAAGGCGAAGAAGCATGTTAAAGGTCAATATTATTTAATAATAAAAATCTTATATTAGCCCGTATTATCTTAGCCCGTAGTTACATCCCTACATATACGTATCTGTCTTACCGAGTCTTACCAAGGTATATTCAAAAAATATATTAATGTAAACACACATTTTCATTTCAGATTTTAGAAGCAAATCCCATCCTTGAAGCCTTTGGTAATGCCAAAACCGTAAGAAACGACAATTCCTCACGCTTCGGTAAATACATAGATATCCATTTTAATAGCAATGGTGTTATCGAAGGTGCCAAAATAGAACAATATTTGTTAGAAAAGTCGAGAATAGTCTTCCAAGGCCCGGAGGAGAGGAATTATCACGTATTTTACTGTCTTCTAGCTGGTTTATCTAAAGAAGAGAAGAAAAAATTGGAATTAGGAGATGCATCCGAATATAGATATCTGTCTGCTGTAAGTATTCATATTTAAGTAACTGTATTGATTAGTCAGCTGTGACTTAATTCCATTTAAAAACAAAACTTAATGATTGTTTCAGGGCGGTAACTTCAGTTGTGAAGGAAGAGATGATGCCGCCGAGTTTGCTGACATTCGATCAGCTATGAAAGTGTTGCTATTCACTGAAGCTGAAATTTGGGAAATATTAAAACTATTAGCAGCTGTTTTACACTGTGGCAACATAAAATATGAAGCGACAGTAGTCGATAATTTGGATGCTACAGAAATTATAGAACAATCAAATGTCAGACGAGTTGGCAATTTATTAGGAGTTCCAGTACCATCATTAATAAATGCCTTGACTAGGAAAACGTTGTTTGCTCATGGCGAAACTGTTGTATCAACGCTTAGTAAAAACCAATCGGTAGATATCAGAGATGCATTTGTAAAAGGTATATATGGCAGACTATTCGTTACTATTGTAAAGAAGATAAACGCTGCTATATACAAACCAAAGGCGACAATGCGTACAGCTATCGGTGTCTTGGATATATTTGGGTTCGAAAACTTTGACCACAATAGCTTTGAACAGTTTTGTATAAACTTCGCTAATGAAAATCTGCAACAATTCTTCGTTAGGCATATCTTCAAACTTGAGCAGGAAGAATACAATCACGAGGGAATTAACTGGCAACATATAGAATTCGTTGACAATCAAGATGCATTAGACTTGATTGCTTTAAAGCAGTTAAACATAATGGCGTTAATTGATGAAGAATCGAAATTCCCCAAGGGTACGGACCAAACAATGTTGGCTAAATTGCACAAAACTCATGGTCTTCACAGAAACTACCTCAAACCAAAGTCAGATATTAACACTAGTTTTGGATTAAATCATTTCGCTGGTATTGTATTTTATGATACACGAGGATTCTTAGAGAAAAATCGTGACACTTTCAGTGCTGATCTGCTACAGTTAATTCATATATCTACAAACAAATTCCTTCAACAAATTTTCCAAGACGATATAGTTATGGGATCAGAAACAAGAAAGCGAACTCCGACACTATCAACTCAGTTCAAAAAATCATTAGACCTGTTAATGAGGACGCTTGGAACGTGCCAACCTTTCTTCATCCGATGTATCAAGCCAAATGAATTCAAAAAGCCTATGATGTTTGATCGAGGATTATGTTGCCGTCAACTTCGATATTCGGGCATGATGGAAACTATAAGAATTAGGAGAGCTGGATATCCCATACGACACAGTTTTAAGGAATTTGTGGAACGTTATCGTTTCCTTATTTCTGGTGTTCCACCTGCCCATAAAACTGACTGTAGGAATGCTACGGCAAAAATTTGTGCCACCGTGTTAGGAAAATCAGACTATCAGCTAGGTCATACCAAAGTATTTCTTAAGGATGCTCACGACTTATTCCTGGAGCAAGAACGTGACAGAGTTCTAACTAGAAAGATATTGATATTGCAAAGATCTATACGAGGTTGGGTGTACAGGCGACGGTTCTTAAAAATGCGGGCAGCTGCTATATTAATTCAGCGACATTGGCGCGGAAAATTGCAGAGAATTAGGTACAATAAAATGAAGGTTGGATATGCGAGACTGCAAGCTTTGATCCGAGCGAGAGTCCTGGCGCATCGGTTTAGACATTTGCGTGGACATATTGTGTCATTGCAGGTTAGTAGAAATGTTTGCAGTTTTTGTTCTTGTCAATACGGGAAGAGTCGATAAACTTTATAAGATTCAAATTATCCATCAATCATTTTAAGGACGGAAAACATTTATAATATTTCAATATACTATTTACAAAATATTTTTTATGACTTTTTCATCCTTGTATTTTGCAATTTTATCGATGAGGAAAAAACAGCACGTATACTGCGTCTCTATTGAACGTCGATTCCTCATTTAAATGTCTGATATAGCTCGCTTTAAACACCAATTCCTCACATACAAAATAACATTCCAGGCGGCAGCGCGCGGCTACTTGGTCCGGCGCTCGTACGGGCACAAGATGTGGGCCATAGTGAAGATCCAGTCGCACGTGCGGCGGCTGATCGCCATGCGGCGCTACCGGCGCATGCGGCAGGACGCGCTCGCGCACACCGAGGCGCTGCGCCTGCGCCGCCAGGAGGAGCAGCGCCTGCAGCACCAGGGCAACACGCGGGCCAAGGAGATCGCGGAGCAGAACTATAGAGTGAGTCGGTCGGATAGTGCAGATACAGTCGCACCGGCGCATGCGGCAGGACGCGCTCGCGCACACCGAGGCGCTGCGCCTGCGCCGCCAGGAGGAGCAGCGCCTGCAGCACCAGGGCAACACGCGGGCCAAGGAGATCGCGGAGCAGAACTATAGAGTGAGTCGGTCGGATAGTGCAGATACAGTCGCACCGGCGCATGCGGCAGGACGCGCTCGCGCACACCGAGGCGCTGCGCCTGCGCCGCCAGGAGGAGCAGCGCCTGCAGCACCAGGGCAACACGCGGGCCAAGGAGATCGCGGAGCAGAACTATAGAGTGAGTCGGTCGGATAGTGCAGATACAGTCGCACCGGCGCATGCGGCAGGACGCGCTCGCGCACACCGAGGCGCTGCGCCTGCGCCGCCAGGAGGAGCAGCGCCTGCAGCACCAGGGCAACACGCGGGCCAAGGAGATCGCGGAGCAGAACTATAGAGTGAGTCGGTCACATTTCTCCATTGAAATATTGTCTCTTTTCCTTCTTTCTTCCAGATTTTTCTAGATACTCTTTGACGTCTTTTTCCAAAGCCTAGTCTCCTTATTCAAAAATTTATCAAATTTATTTATTGGTCTACATCTGTCATAATTATAATATTGGCAAGCATCAGGCTTTGGCCTGAAAGATAAACTAAGACCATTTACCACCCTGACTTCGAATGAAGATTCTAGGTAGGTTCTTTATGACTGAATTAAGTTACCACTTTTAGCACAACTTGGAATGAACTGTTATTTTACTTTCCAAAATGATCTCCAATATTTAGAAGCGGTCGGTTACTTTTTAAAAGGTTATAGCTTTCAAGACAAAATCGGTATACACATTGCATAAGTCGATGCATTAAATATTATATTTGGAAATAAGTCGGGTTTTCCTTCCTGACGCTATAACTCCAGAACGCACGAACCGATTTCCACGGTTTTGCATTCGTTGGAAAGATCTCGGGCTCCGTGAGGTTTATAGCAAAGAAAAGGTGTCTCTGGTGGCGAAACGGAGTTCGCCCGGTTTGCTAGTTGTTTATAAAAAAAAATGATCCCAGGAGAAGGTCATATTATGCATTTAACTATATCTCAAGCATAATAGATAAAGATAACTGCATTTATGTTACATTGCATACAATAGCGAGACCAACAATTAAGTTGTATATCTTAATCACCTTAATCGCACTTCGTCTTTGCTTCTAGAAAAACAATGCGTTTATAATAGTCACATGGAAGTATAGTTTCCTCGTCTAACTAAATCCACCGCTAGTGCTGATTTGTAAAATATTTGGTTTCTTTTAAAATTATTCAGGCCTTTGTAGAATACGTGTTTTTCATGGAGATGAAGATTATTTGTGCTTTCATATCGTTATCGATACGTATGGGGAGTTTTAAATAACCACTTAGCTTTTATTCATGCAAATTATTTAAATAAATAAAGGTGAGTACATTATTTTCATAATTACAATGTACTCAATGCATTGATGTCCATTGAAAAATTCAACTGTAGTTTGACGATTTGGTAATATGGATTATGGCCATCGTCCTCGGCCTCGGTCCTCGTCTCTCGCGTAGAATGGCGATCTCTTGACCCGTCTACTTGATTATTCCCTATCTCCATCTGATTATTATTATGAAGATTTATGCGTACTAACTGACCTATAACTAAATTTTACAATTTATGAGTTTAAAAAAGGTGAATTTGTTGTTACTTTTTTACTGCTATCATATCTTCAACATCAAATTCCTGATAATGAAAATATTATAGGCTCGTGACCGTTAACGAAAAACTAACATACAGATAGCAATATTCAGTCAAAATAGTTAGATCTTTAAGATAATAAATTTTATCGTTAAAATTGCAAATTAATTAAATATAGATAAAGAAATTGATAAAATAATGCCACAAAAAATAAAATGCTCTGTCAATTGTTAGGAACTTAGTGCTTTGTAGAGAACACATGGAAGAAATATGAAAGCAGTTATAAAATATATTAAATGTCGGAAAAACAGTACCGCCTCATGGCTTATAATATTTTCTTAAATATTAGAAAATTTATTTGGAGACAGGTACGTTTTTAAAAAATACTAACTTTTTCGTCTTTGTCACAGGTACTTTTAATTAATAAAAAATTCAAAAAGACGTGTGGCACTCGGGGACTGCCGCGATAAAGCTATTGCATGCTATGTCTTCAAGCCCGTCTCCGTGCCCGTCGGAGTGGGGAGCGTGAGGTTTTTTCGTTACGCAATTTCTGGATTCGGTCCCCGCGCTCAAGGCCTGCGATGCAATAGCTTAAAAATTATTAAGGCAATTACACGGTTCAACGACCTTAATGATTCTGTCACTACATTTGAATTTGTTTTTTTAACCGCCCTCTATAAATATACATCGTTGTTGAAGTAAAAGTGACCAAAGATTATGGAATTGTATACTGTATCGTATTGTATCGTAATGTGTTAGTGGTTTCTACCTAATTTATGTTTTCTCTGAGAGGCAGTAACATATTACATTTATGAATAGTAAATATTGTGTACTATGTATGTTGTAAATGTAATGTAGGAAGACTCATCTTTCAACATTAACCGTTATAAGCAAAGTCTCTACTACATGACCCATTCTGGAGACCTTAAAATGACTAAGCAAGTAATTATAAGTTCTAGAGTGGGGAACAGTTAAGAAAACACCGATTTAGAAATTAATTTTATTCAACACGGACTCTACTATATTCTGGAGACCTGATGATGGCTAGGGTGGAGAACATCTCACCTACAGAGATATAAAAGATGGAGTACATTATTTGACGTAATTCTATAGAACGGCCTCTACCATGTCATGGTGTAACGAATGGTAATGGTGACCAGGCAAATGTATTTAGCGTTCTCTGTATATCTCTTCATACCTAGTAGGAATATATGCATGCAACCTACACACACCGAAAAAAATAGGGGAACGGACAAGAAATCACGTTTTTTTCGACTTGTTATGTATTTTGTAGTTAGTTCGGGGTTAATTTTTTAAATCCCTTACGTCTTTAAAATGATGACGAGAAATAAAATGTGTTTCGATTTTTAAACATTAAAATATTATACCCCTTTAAGAGTTTGGTGCCTATTTATCGACTATATAGCAGCTTCAAATCAAAAATATTATAACGTGTTTTAAACTGAGTTTTTTTTTTCTACTGTTTATCTTTGAACACATTACAAAATGAGTGATTTTCCTGCGACTGAAGTTACCAGAGCCTATGACTATGACTGATATGGGTCATACCTTCCGTACAAAGAATACAGTGTTAGTTGTGTCGGTATCTATAAAAACTCGCATAGTTCCCGTTCCCGTGGAATTTCCGGGATAAAACCTATCCTATATTACTCGTGGATAATGTAACGCTTTTGAATGGTGAACGGAATTTTTAAAATCGGTCCAGTAGTTTATGAGCCTATTCATTACAATCAAACAAACAAACAAACAAAGTTTTCTTCTTTATAATATTAGTGTAGAAGAAATCATCGGTTCACCCAGTTAAAAGTGCGGAGGTAACGGAACCAACAAAAAATTCAGTTGAATTGAGAATTTCGTCCTATAATGGCGTCGGCTAAAAATGTTGCTATACGTTTATGTCAGTTTTGACTTTCCTACGATTTTATACAATAATATAAAATTAAATGATTTTATACAATATAAAAAAAAATTGCTGATTTTCGGCGGTATGGCGACCATTTGGAACTGTCTGAAAAGTATGGCATGGCGATTTTCGTACATGGCTACTGGACGATGATTACCTGTGCAAAAATTAGCCTGGTACAAATGGTTGAATTTTTTTTTTAAATCAACGCATTCACGTCGGTATTGTGGGCTGTAAATTACACCGGAAAAGTATGGCATGACACTACCGCCTACTTCTTTTTTATGGGCTATCGGTAAATCCTAAAATTTTTGTGTTACAAATGGTTTGCCTTCCGTAATTTATCCGACGAGTTCGACTAACGCGACTAGTATGCCGGTACCACTGTTCTGACCATGATTTTTCTTTTTGTCATTGCGTACTAAGACCACTGTAGAACCGCCATCCGGTTACAAATGACCCAAAATTTTGTGTCAGTATCTCCCGGCTTTGGATTGTTTTGGACCCTTAAAATATACGATAGAACAGCAATTAATCTTTTTTTAAAAAATATTCAAGGCACAGGGAAAGTCTGGTTACTGTTTTATAGGTTTTCTGATAATATTTTACTGTCAAAAATTATCAACACTGGATATTATTCAATGACGCCTTTCAAAAACAAAACTAATTTACAAACAGATTTTTATATCTTTACATACCTATTTTTAACTTTCATTTCATAAACTGCTCATGTAAATACCTATAACAATCTGGTTTAATTTAACAAAACATTCAATTCGGTGAATTTTAGCGTTATTTTGCAAAAAAAACCGCACGTACAGTCCCCCGTCCGAGTCGAACTGACACCGTCAAATTTCGTCGAAAATATGCAATAGAGGTGAGGTTTTATGTGGGTTTTATTATAAATTCGAGTTTTTTCTTGATAATTTAACGATAATAATGAAAATTGAAAAAACAATCAATACAAATTGTTACAAATATCATAACATATTTTTTGGTATAAATTTCATGTATAAATATGTAGCCGTTTTCCTAACAAAATGCGTTTTATGTTCAAAAAGGGGTTGATTTGTATGTATTTTTTTTATGTTTAGGCCGTTCTAAACTGAAAAGTAAACAATATACTTTGTTAATTATATCCTTGAGTATCACATATATTTTTTTTAAGACAATCGTACCAACAGTTTCCTCAACAAAATTCAATATGTATAAGGTGTTTTCCGGTTTTGACCATAGTAATCCCCTTAATGTTTTCATAATCATACTCCAATGTGAAGTAATTCAGTTATATAGTTAGATATACTGTTAGTTGCGTAATGGCTGAACATTTTAAGCACATACAGCTTACTGGTTTCATGTCTCTGCCATATCTTTATTTTTATTATCAATGTGGAAGTCCTATTTACGTAAGATGTGACTACGTTCAATCGAGCATATAGATCATTATACAATTCCACGACCTGGCCCCGGTTGGATAACTAACCAGTTGAAATGCAGCGTAATAATAAACCTACAATTAATAGCTCGCTTGCACGCCGAACACTCGTCTATCAAATTTTCTGTTATAAGCAAAAATGTGGCATATTAGCAATGTAGCAACCGATCTACAATATGTTGCACAAACTCATTTAAGCCGTTTATGGATCGCAGACAAGTGGGCAAGTATGATTATTAGCATAGATAACATCGCTTTCACGAATATACCGTGTATGTACTGCAATTTATTACCTTCATGAATTATAACATTCTACGAAGAAGTGAGTTGATTTACGACTGTGAAGTTAATAAAAATGCGCGAACAATTACAGGAACGATCTGTTAATTAGTTTGTGTATTAACACTCCGTCGAAGACTGAATATTAATTGTGACTAAATATTTTCAGGAGCGTATGTACGAGCTCGAACGGCGGGAGGCAGAATTGGCTTTAGAAGAGAAACGTCAACTAGAAGCAAAGAGGACGTTACTGCAAGAAGCAGCCCGGAAGCAAGACGAGCCCGTGGATGACAGCAAGCTCGTGGAAGCCATGTTCGACTTCCTCCCAGATTCTAGTAGTGAAGCACCAGCTCCTAAGGATACTTGTGCATTCAGTGACTTGCCACAGCAACGGGCGGATCAACAAGAGGTAAATAGAGTAATTTTTTGATATTGTTATTGCATATACAAGCCTATTTCTTGAAGGACCTAATGGTCAATTTATTTTAGGAGCCCAATTAATGCTACATTTTAAGGATATTTAATTATTTCTAGAATTCATTCGATACACTGCCAATTTCTATGGTTGAGTGGACGATATTTTAAGTTCTTGGAATTTATTTACTTACATCATAAAATGTGTTTTTTTTTATATCTAAAAACAATTTATTTATTCCCAGATGGTAACTCCAGTCCAAACAACATCAGAAGATGAGGAGGATCTATCAGAATTTAAGTTCCAAAAGTTCGCAGCTACATATTTCCAGGGCAATGTCACGCACCAATATTCACGGAAACCGTTAAAACACCCCTTGTTACCTTTACATACGCAAGGCGATCAATTGGTGAGTATCTTATTGTATTTACACAAGTAATTGATTTTTGATTGACATGATTATTGTGTTGATAAGGATTTAAAGAGAGATTAACGTTAATGGATTTTTGAAGTATTGTGTCTAATCTGATATTGATTATCGCTTTGCAGGCAGCGCAAGCGTTATGGATTACGATATTGAGGTTTACTGGAGACCTTCCCGAACCAAGATATCATACTATGGATAGAGACAATACCTCTGTCATGTCAAAGGTTACGGCTACTCTAGGAAGAAATTTCATAAGGTCGAAAGAATTCCAGGAAGCGCAAATGATGGGTGTTGACCCCGATGCATATTTGAACAAACAAAAACCAAGGTCAATCAGACATAAACTCGTTTCCTTAACGCTGAAACGAAAGAACAAACTTGGTGAGGACGTTCGAAGAAAACTTCAGGTAATTAATGGTTTATATAACAAATAATTAAGTACGTTACATATTACATTTTTTCCGTATCAATTCATAATTATTGTTCTATTTCAGGATGAAGAATATACAGCGGACAGTTATCAATCTTGGTTGGAATCGCGACCAACTTCAAATCTAGAGAAATTGCATTTCATTATCGGGCACGGCATTCTTCGAGCGGAATTAAGAGATGAAATTTACTGCCAAATTTGTAAACAGTTAACCAATAATCCATCAAAGTCTTCGCATGCTCGTGGATGGATTTTACTTTCGTTATGTGTTGGCTGCTTTGCTCCTAGTGAAAAATTTGTAAATTATCTGAGAGCATTTATCAGAGAAGGACCTCCTGGCTACGCACCTTACTGTGAAGATCGTCTTAAGAGAACGTTCAATAATGGAACAAGGAACCAACCTCCATCGTGGTTGGAATTACAGGCTACAAAGTCGAAAAAACCAATTATGTTGCCAATAACATTTATGGATGGAAATACTAAAACTTTATTAGCTGATTCCGCAACAACAGCTAGAGAATTATGTAACCAGCTGTCAGATAAAATTGGTTTACGCGATCAATTCGGTTTTTCATTGTACATTGCGTTATTTGATAAGGTTAGTTCACTCGGTAGTGGTGGTGATCACGTAATGGACGCTATATCTCAGTGTGAACAATACGCGAAAGAGCAAGGCGCACAAGAAAGAAATGCCCCGTGGAGACTTTTCTTCCGCAAGGAAATATTTGCTCCTTGGCATGACCCTACTGAGGACCAAGTCGCGACAAACCTTATATACCAACAAGTAGTGAGAGGTGTGAAATTTGGAGAATACAGATGTGATAAAGAAGAAGATTTGGCGATGATAGCTGCTCAACAATATTATATAGAGTATGGTCAAGATATGAACAACGAACGTCTATTTACATTGTTGCCAAATTATATACCAGATTATTGTTTAACCGGTGTCGAAAAAGCCGTCGACAGGTGGAGTGCTCTCGTGGTGCAAGCGTACAAAAAAAGTTATTATGTAAAAGAAAAAGTTCCTGCTTATAGAGTTAAAGAAGATGTAGTGAGTTACGCTAAGTTCAAATGGCCTTTATTATTCTCTAGATTTTATGAAGCGTACAGAAATTCTGGTCCAAATCTTCCTAAAAACGACGTCATCATTGCAGTGAACTGGACTGGTGTGTATGTCGTCGATGATCAGGAACAAGTGCTTCTTGAGTTATCCTTTCCCGAAATAACAACAGTTTCGAGCCAAAAGACTAACAAAGTGTTTACACAAACTTTCAGTTTATCAACTGTGCGTGGTGAAGAATTCACATTCCAAAGTCCTAATGCTGAAGATATAAGAGATTTAGTTGTTTATTTCTTGGAAGGTTTGAAGAAAAGATCTAAGTTTGTTATTGCTTTACAAGATTATAAAGCACCTGGGGAAGGGTCTAGTTTCTTAACTTTCCAAAAGGGTGATCTTATTATATTAGAAGAGGATAGTACCGGCGAATCTGTTTTAAACAACGGTTGGTGTATAGGACGTTGTGAAAGAACAATGGAAAGGGGTGACTTCCCAGCTGAAACGGTTTATGTTCTCCCAGCTTTAACAAAACCGCCACCAGATATACTATCTCTGTTTTGTCAAGAAGGAGCACAACATGGTCGCAAAGCTCCGACGAGTACATTTAACGGGACAGACGCTAGGGACAAACCACATACATTGTTAGAATATGCACTAGACCATTTCAGATTACCGCCAAAACGAACGACGTCTAAAACACTTACGCTCTCTTCGGCTAAAAGAGGTGGTGCTGAAGAATTATGGCGACATTCTAGGGAACCTATAAAACAACCTTTGCTCAAAAAATTACAAGCCAAAGAGGAGTTAGCCGAAGAAGCATGTTTTGCTTTCACTGCCATTCTTAAATATATGGGTGATTTGCCTTCAAAACGTCCGAGGATCGGAAATGAGTACACAGACCATATATTTGATGGTCCACTCAAGCATGAAATATTGCGAGACGAAATTTACTGCCAAGTTATGAAACAGTTGACGGATAACAGAAACAGGATGTCTGAAGAAAGAGGATGGGAGCTAATGTGGTTGGCGACCGGATTGTTTGCATGTAGTCAAGGTCTTCTTAGAGAATTAACTTTATTCCTTAGAACTAGGAGATATCCTATTGCTCAAGATTCACTTCAGAGACTTCAGAAAACTTTACGAAACGGCCAAAGGAAATATCCTCCGCATCAGGTGGAAGTAGAAGCTATACAGCATAAAACTACTCAAATATTCCATAAAGTATACTTCCCTGACGATACCGACGAAGCGTTCGAAGTAGACTCATCTACTAGAGCCAAAGACTTCTGTCAAAATATAGCGCAAAGATTGAATCTCAGATCTAGTGAAGGCTTTAGTTTATTCGTTAAAATAGCAGATAAAGTCATATCCGTCCCAGAAGGAGACTTCTTCTTTGATTTTGTGCGACACTTGACGGATTGGATCAAGAAGGCCAGACCGACGCGTGATGGAATTACTCCTCAATTTACTTATCAGGTATTTTTTTTGTATAATATATATTTATAAAACAATACTGAATAATAATATAGCATAATTATTATATTCTGCATTTAAAGCTTTGAGGTGCCTTATAATAACTAATCATTAACATCACTAATAACAAAACTATGGATAAGATTAATTTATGTCACAGATTTAGCTTACTATTTCATTTTATTTATTTGGGATAAGAAACAGTAGAACAGTAAGAAATATTACAATTAAAAAATAATCTAGATATGCAGGTGTAACTGCCCAATCCTAGACAAAAATTTATTGACCCCGAAAACGTTAACTTAAATTATACATAATTTTATGTTCTACAATTTTTTTAGTCTAAAGTGATATTATAATAAAACTTTATTTAAATATTTTTTTTCCAAATGACGGGAAATATTTTATTTTTAATTATGCTTTGAACATGTTTACCGATTTTCGGCCATATGGGAATTTTTTTAGTGCGACCGAGCCATAAGCTAATCCTTTATTAATATCGATAGTGGTTTCTATTCTTTAGCGTTTCTGCCATTTGTCAATAGATCCAGTGTCTGTAGTCTGGACAGTTTTTCGATAATATCGATAAATTTATTCATAGTCCTGTCTCCAGTAATGAAAATATCTTTTAAAATTTTTAATATCCGAGTGAGAAACTACCTAAAATAAATTGTAAACTATCATAATTTCTGTAGGTGTTCTTCATGAAGAAGCTCTGGACGAACACCGTACCAGGCAAGGACCGAGCCGCGGACGTGATCTTCCACTTCCACCAGGAGCTCCCCAAGCTGCTCCGCGGGTACCACCGCTGCGGGCGGGAGGAGGCCGCTCGACTCGCCGCGCTCGCCTACCGCGCGCGCTTCGGGGACAACAAGCAGGAGCTGCAGGCTATACCGTGAGTGACACTTGCAAAAGCAGGAGCTGCAGGCTATGCCGTGAGTGACACTTGCACAAGCAGGAGCTGCAGGCTATACCGTGAGTGACACTTGCAAAAGCAGGAGCTGCAGGCTATGCCGTGAGTGACACTTGCACAAGCAGGAGCTGCAGGCTATACCGTGAGTGACACTTGCAAAAGCAGGAGCTGCAGGCTATGCCGTGAGTGACACTTGCACAAGCAGGAGCTGCAGGCTATACCGTGAGTGACACTTGCAAAAGCAGGAGCTGCAGGCTATGCCGTGAGTGACACTTGCACAAGCAGGAGCTGCAGGCTATACCGTGAGTGACACTTGCAAAAGCAGGAGCTGCAGGCTATGCCGTGAGTGACACTTGCACAAGCAGGAGCTGCAGGCTATACCGTGAGTGACACTTGCACAAGCAGGAGCTGCAGGCTATACCGTGAGTGACACTTGCACAAGCAGGAGCTGCAGGCTATACCGTGAGTGACACTTGCACAAGCAGGAGCTGCAGGCTATACCGTGAGTGACACTTGCACAAGCAGGAGCTGCAGGCTATACCGTGAGTGACACTTGCACAAGCAGGAGCTGCAGGCTATACCGTGAGTGACACTTGCACAAGCAGGAGCTGCAGGCTATACCGTGAGTGACACTTGCACAAGCAGGAGCTGCAGGCTATACCGTGAGTGACACTTGCACAAGCAGGAGCTGCAGGCTATACCGTGAGTGACACTTGCACAAGCAGGAGCTGCAGGCTATACCGTGAGTGACACTTGCACAAGCAGGAGCTGCAGGCTATACCGTGAGTGACACTTGCACAAGCAGGAGCTGCAGGCTATACCGTGAGTGACACTTGCACCGGCAGCAGCTGCGCGGTACCTCCGCTGTGGGCGGGAGGAGGATAGAAGATTATACGCGCTTAATCTTCTCTTTCACTCTCATGCATAAAACAGATTTCATCTCGCTCCCTCGCCTACACCAATTGTTTTTTAAGTACATAATTAGTTGACTGACCTGATTATGTAATGTCATTGGGGAGCGTGAACGTTACGTTTTCATGACAACCAGTTTTAATTTTTATGTTGTTATGGGCTATGAGTTATGACCAAAGCATTGAAGTTTTAAGTCTAATTTCTATAGAAAAAAAATTATATGGATGGTAAAAAACAAGCTCCTATCTTTTTTAGCTATAAATCAGCATAAATAATTTACACGCTTAATCTTTCAGGCAAATGTTACGCGAATTGGTACCAGCCGACCTAATCAAACTGCAAAGTTCCGCCGACTGGAAGCGTGCTATAGTCGCGTCCTACAACCAAGACGCAGGAATGACCCCTGAAGATGCAAAAATAACATTCCTGAAGGTCATCTACCGGTGGCCAACATTCGGATCAGCTTTCTTCGAGGTGAAGCAGACGACTGAGCCAAATTACCCAGAGCTGTTGTTGATCGCCATCAATAAGCACGGTGTCAGCTTAATACATCCGCAGTCGAAGGTATGAAAACTTTAATTTTTGAATAATCTCAATATTGCATATCAAAAGTTTAGTAATTTTTGGCAATTATCATTCTTAAATTATTTTCAATTGGCGTGAAAATTATGGAAGATTAATAAATTCTAATTAATTTTAATAAATTAAAAATCGATTAAAGATCATTTTATATAACAAATATAGGCAATAGCTTAATGGTTCACTTATTCCTTGAAAACTTCCGATGTTTAAAAAGTGTCGAGTCGACGTGTCTGCCAATTTAATTTGCTTTTCTGAAAACTATTAAGCTTCTTTACCTTATTAGTAAAGATTATTTACAAATTCTGAACCAACTTTTTCGTTTCCAGGATATCCTAGTGACCCACCCGTTCACCAGGATATCGAACTGGTCCTCCGGCAACACGTACTTCCACATGACGATCGGCAACCTCGTGCGCGGCTCCAAGCTCCTCTGTGAGACCTCACTCGGATACAAGATGGACGACCTGCTGACGTCATACATTTCCCTCATGCTGACTAACATGAATAAACAGCGGTCTATGCGTGTGAAATAGATGTTTTGTGGGTTAGGTGTGTAACATTGGTGTATAAAATAATTTATTTTATTATTTTTGCCATTTTCCGTAAAATTTGTTCTTTTCTTAGATTTTATAAAAGATAAAATTGTTGCCCTATCTAAAAAAACATATTTTATTTTTCTATACCTATGTATTTTTTTTATTAAAAACGCCAATCAACTTAGTGTGTAATACACGATGTTACATATCTGATGTCTATAATGTCCTCACAAAAATGTTATCGAACATTGGACATGTAATAATATAATGTCGCTTACGGTGGCGATATAGCAAGATGCGATAGGTGCTTAACAATTAGCTTGCATACATTACATACCGGTTATATGTAATTAATCCGCTTATGCGCTCCTAATCAATACTTAAATTTGTATTCACAAGTCCGTCCAAGAAATATTAGATTTTAATTATATTAATACAACAAAAACGATACGAATATATTATTTACGATGATGAACAACTTATTAAGTACAATACTTTTGCTAAATAGCATATAAAAATTAAATTATCAAATTAAAGACGTTATACTACATTATTTTTTGAAATTGCGTTGAAATAGAGTGTAGCTATTCTGACGCAGTACATAATTATTTTTTTGTTTAGTAAAAATAAGTGAAGATCTGTTTAAATTAAAAATATTTATTCTTAAATAATAATGGTTAAGGTTTATTCAATTAATTAGGGTCCAAGGAACCTAATATTTAAACGGAAACAATATTTGTAAAAAATATTGATATTTTCGATAATTTAATAAATGTAAATCGAATATTATACAAAGGAATAATCAATTTAACTT
This sequence comes from Colias eurytheme, assembly GCF_061535395.1. Lineage (NCBI taxonomy): Eukaryota > Metazoa > Arthropoda > Insecta > Lepidoptera > Pieridae > Colias > Colias eurytheme. Next base: position 3,414,592 of record NC_142981.1, on the reverse strand, counting down.
AAAAACATTCTTGAAGTTTTCATAGACTATGTAATTCATTGAGATTTAGAATCTCTCAAATTTTGAAATGTAAATGATTAAACTCCACGGAAACTGTTGTTACAAGTAGGTATATACGATTTATATACCTACTACCAAAAATGTTACATAAATGTTTTTATATCCTACCATGGAGTAATGTTTTCTTTCTTGTATCTCGAATAACTGTTACAGTTTTTATTACTCGTATTGTATGCAATAGACAATATTATTAAATAAATACTTTCCACATTGATAGTCTTTTACAAATTTTACAATGTGTTATTTCATTATATTTATAAGTGCGTATGTTAATCGAATTGTGTATTTACTGATAATGTTATATAAGCTGTTTTATAATGCCATGAGTTCAGACTGTACACAATGTTTGTTATAATTTCGCTTTAATAAAGTCGCCTCTGTGAATGGTTGTTAACACGAGTCACAACTATGTGTTTTCTTTTATACCCTTCTATATTACACAATCTATAGAGAAAAAAACTTGTAAAGTATCATTATTTATAGCTGGTATATTCTCAATAATCAAGATACTCATAGGTTTTTGTTCATGTAGGTAAGTATATTTATCTCATGTCGATCTGTCTCATCTTTACTAAGTACCTACATAGTCGATGACATCATATAAAGTTATATATATATATTATATATACACGTGTATGTATAGTAGAAAGAGAAAGGATATGGATTATGTTCTGTAAGGATTTATGTTTGGTATATGTTGTAAAGGATGTAGCGGCACAAAATTGTTAATAGTACTGATAGCGGTAAGATAAAATAAGACCGGACGTAATTTTATACAGATAACTAAGTAAAACTTTTGCATCAAAGAAAAAGTAAGTAATAAATAATTCAAGTCGTATCTTAATTTGTAGTGCAATCAATGATAGTCATTAAATTGACACTTACGTTAATAAATTATTAAGCAACTGGTTTTTATGATATAGCTACTTAATTAAAGTTTTCGCATTTTATTCCTGATATAAGAGTAATTACTTTTAACATGTCTCATGTCTGTCTGAATAAAAAGTGTAGTTGTTAAAATAATAATAATTTCAAATGCACATTACATCCGAGCAATTAAGGTAAAAGCGGGCCAGTACAAAAACTGTTAATTAGAACAAACAAAAAATATATATCCGCAATAAAATCGTGAGAGACTCCCACGGCCGAAGCTCTATTCTGATTCGCGCAGAATAATGATGCTCTATTGTAGCAAGCAGCAGGAAGTCATTTATCTAACATCAAGAATATGACGGTTTAGAGCAATTTTGTGACCGATTTCTTAACGTGCAATTTCGGCTGACCGGTCACCCGATGTCAACTAACTGTGCTATTAAAAATGAACGTTCTAATTGCTGTTTCGTTCGGACGAGTGACGGTGTACCTACATATATATCTTTTGGATGGATTGATGGCGGTTATATTTATATTGATTTATGTTAAATGAGGTCTGAGGATAAACTACATAAATTATATATCCAAGTGAGGTGAAATAAAATTAATACCTAGTTACTATGGAATAGCATCATAATACTGTTTTCTCCATTAATGGCTTTCTTCCAAGGGGCTACAGGAATGGCACTACGTTACACTAAGCTCATGGTTATTGAAAAAAAAAATCAAACACTTCGTTTTTGGTTCCAAAGATTTATTTATTAGTTGAAATAATAGACATCATCCTCTCAAATCATCTTAAATCTATGCTTTATTAATTCCTATATCATTTTACTAGCTTTGCCCATTAAAGATACAGGTTATATACCTACCTATTGATTAATAGCCAGACAACAAAGACATCTCATTTAAATATAAAGCAGGCAAGTTAATCATCTCTGAGAACTATAATCTAGACAGAAAAATCACTTCCCCGTCCGCTAAGCCGGATATGAAAATACACCGGCAATTGTAATAAAATTAATTGTGACTTGTTATTACAATATATCTATGCTATCGGAAGCAGTGCCTCAGATTTGTTAATCCAACTTATTAGGAGATTGACGTAATAGGTAGATGCGATTTTGTGCTATAATAGAGCTGATTCATTGACTTTTTTATGAAAGCGGAGTTATAGGTACCTTAGTACCTAACATAGAGGTATTTTTATTTAATTTATTTATTTAATTATTTATTGCACACACAAAGGAAATAGAGACACATAAAGTACAGGTAAGGGGAAAACAAAGTGTACAAACGGTGGCCTTATCGCTAGGTAGCGATCTCTTCCAGGCCACCGTAAGTAATATGTAAGGAGAGACGTTAAAAGGAGGTGGGTGAGCAAAAAAATAAGGCGTTAGGGAGAAAGAAAGAATAATTATAAATATTCAATGTATACAATATATATCACATACAACAAATACATAGAAGTATAAAATAAGAGAAAATATAATTATAAATATTAAATAAATATAACATATAGAACAAGTATATAGTAGTAGGTATATAACAAAGAAGAAAATAAGATAACAGTAAGGAAATAGAGGAAGAAGCTAAGCAAGAGAAAGATAGTGTGATTTAAGAAGGTGTTTAAAACTCCTTAAGGATTGCGCTTGACGTACTTCTAGTGGAAGTTCATTCCAGAGATTGGCAGCACGAACAGCAAAGGAATGACCATAAAATTTGGTGTTCGTGACAGGGACACGCAAAAGTAAAGTTTTGGAAGGACGAGGGAAAGGAGAGGTAAAGAAATCAAATTTATCTTTGAGATAGTGAGGAGCTTTAGGATCAAACAGGACAGAGTACATAAATAGGTAACTAAAATGAAGTCTAAAATCATGCACAATATATTATTACTACTGCCGCGTGGTATTTTGTACCTACTACTGCCGCGTGGTTTCACCACGGCACATCAAGTATTTCCAGAGGCGGCCCTAGGGGGTGGCGAACGGGGCAATCGCCCGGGGCCTCGCTCTTGCAGGGGCCTCGCGCAACAAGTAACCACCCAAGCAAATTTAAAAAAATGAAAATGTGTGTGTGTACTGAGTATGTTCATGCGTGTGTATGAAGGAAACGACGATATTATCTCGGTGCTGAAATACATAATCGAAAACAAATTAACTGAAGTTTACCCCACTATCGAAATAGCCCTGAGAATTATTGCCACCACACCTGTGACAGTTGCGTCTGCTGAAAGGAGTTTTTCGAGGCTTAAAATTATTAAAACATATTTGAGGAATTCGATGACACAAGATCGGCTTTCAGCCCTTGCTATGCTTTCAATTGAAAGTGACGTAGCTCATTCGTTGGATTATTGTGCTTTAATTAAAGATTTTAGCCTTAGGAAAAGCCGCAAACATCAATTTTAAAATTTATCATCTCTGTATTTGTTAATTTGGTAAATCTTTCTATGTATAAATATACAGGGTGTCCCAAAAAGTAGTGATATACTGAAGCTAGGAGGTAGAGGACCTAGAGGGCTATCCAAATCACCCCCATGTATGTTATGCGATTTTTCGTTATTTTCGGAGTTATGACATTTTTTTCAATTTTTCATCTATCGCTGAGTACGATGAGATTTTTATTTATGGTGACGTCAATTATTGCGAAAGATGCTTGATTTTTTTTGTGTGCTAAGCTGAAAGATAGGCCAATTCAGTATGGCAACATTTACTATCGTTAGATCTTTGAATGGAATAAAAAAAGAATTAAATTCCAAGAAAGATAAAATTACCCAGTATGTTCACCACTTCAAGGGCCCGTAAAAAAATAAAATCACATAAAAAAAGTTTTCCGTTTGGCTTTTAAAAACTTGCTCTATCAGGTAGCTACCCTGAAAATTTAATTTTTTTATTCAGAAGGCTTCAATCGAAAAATTGAAATCTAAATTTGGTAAGTGCAAAAATTGATGTCAATTCAATTTTTGCACTGTTTGATGATTAATAAAAACAAATTAAAACCAATAAAAAGGTGTTTAATTACCAGAAATTTTTAAAATGACGCCGCCGTTGCTCAATGCAAGTGCGACATCACCGTAAAAAGTTGTCTTTTAAATGTCTGAATGCCCTTTTATCGTTTCTAATGGTTTCTTCTGCAACTATGAATTTCCGGGTTATTTCGTCCAAATTGTGGCAGTCTCTCGTCTTTGTAGTATCCCCACGGAAAAAAATCAATAGGGTTTATGTCCGGGGACCGTGGAGGCCAGGCTAAAGGGCAAAGATATCTTGAAAGATGGATTGGTCGTTGCAGCCTGCGCATGCGCCGGTGACGCCTGCCTTAAAGCCTGGCCTCCACGGTCCCTCAACCTAAACCCCATTGATTTGTATCAATGGGGATACCAAAAAGACCTCGGCTACTTGAGAGAATGCCACAATTTGGAAGAAATAACCCGGAAATAATAAAAATGATAAAAGGGCATTCAGACATTTAAAAGACAACTTTTTACGGTGATGTCGCACTTGCATTGAGCAACAGCGGGATTATTTAAAAAAAATCTGGTAAGTAATTAAACACCTATTTATTGGTTTTAATGATCACCATGTTAATAAAATTTTTGCACTTACCATATTTAGATTTCAATTTTTCGATTAAAGCCTTCTGAATAATAAAATGAAATTTTTAGGGTTGCTACCTGATAGATAGAGCAAGTTTTTAAAAGCCAAATGGAAAACTTTTTTTATGTGACTTTATTTTTTATGGGCCCTTGAAGTTGTGAACATACTGGGTAATTTCATATTTCTTGGCATTTAATTCTTTTTTTATTCCATTCGAAGATCTAACGACAGTAAATGTTACCATACTGAATTGGCCTCTCTTTCAGCTTAGCACACATAAAAAATCAAGCATCTAGCGCAATAATTCACGTCACCATAAATAAAAATCTCATCGTACTCAGCGATAGATGAAAAATTGAAAAAAATGTCATAACTCCGAAAATACGAAAAATCGCATAACATACATGGGGGTGATTCGGATAGCCCTCTAGGTCCTCTACCTCCCAGCTTCCGTTCATCACTACTTTTTGGGACACCCTGTATAAATATTATAAAACTCAAATTTTATTCATTTGTACTCAAATATGAAAAATACCTAAACCAAACAACCAGACCTACTTTCGCATCACATACATTTCACAAAGAGCAAAGGGCCTCGCAAAGGGCCTGCCGCCCGGAGCCTCGCAATGGGTAAGGCCGCCGCTGAGTATTTCTATTTTAGCTCGTGTCATCGTGTGTTATTCAGATGTGCCTACTGCCTACCTATAGCTTTTATAACCTACTGTAAAGTTTCATCCATATCCATCTTCACGAACTCTCGCATTTATAATATTAGTAGATGTAACGAATAAAATTAAGAACTACCTACCTACCTACTTATTCCATAGATTTTAATAGATATTATTTTACCATTAGAAAGCTTTATCTCGCCGGGGCCGATGATGATAAAGTTAACAAGAATTCATTATATATTTTTATCATTTACATTTAGTTACAATGTTTATGACGAAACTAGAAAAATAGCATCAACATAGCATCGTGCAGCATCAGCACGTGTCTTTCCTTTTAAGAATCTATAAATAATTAAATAAAAAAAATGATTGAAGATGAACAGGATCCATTACATGAATACAAATCTAGCTACATTAATAACAACAAAGTCGCTTCCTGTTGTCTGTCTGTCACTATATAGGTGTATCTATGCGTACGTAGATCTTTAAATCATGCATGATGGGTGTTGATGCCGTCGTTTTCTAAGTACCCCGTACCTAGATATGTGGTAGGTATGTTGTTCTTGATCAAGGTACTAAGTAGTTAAGTTTTAGGTTAGTCTGGTAGGCACTAGAAACACATTATTTAAGTAACTAGTTAGTTTATTTAGATTGCGTGTAAAATAGGTATAAATATAAATAAAAAAAACTTGTGGCAGCTATAAATAAGGATTTTTTCTTAATTACTGTGCTCATTATGTAGATATAAATGTTTAATTGAAACATAATAGTCATGTGATTCGTATCAATAACAGCTACTTTTCACAAGAGTATATATAGTCTTGAAGGAGTCTAGCCAAGTTGCAAAGGTTTCGTATAAACATTCTTGTTAACTTGTTAACATATGTTGTTGTTTCTTGTTCTTGTTAACATAGGTATATATCTGTGAGAAATTCGTAGCAAACTGAAAACTTAGGACTAGGTTGTACCTATGTCGCCCATTCTGCAATGATCTAACCAGGCTATTTCATGCATTTATATCGTTTTTATTGTGTTAGAGATTGACAGATTGTTATGCTGTTATGTTACCTATGTTATTGACCAGGGTAGACATTAGACAAGAACCTAAGAATTGTGAATTAACTGCAATCGAAACCGCGTGATTGTGTGATATTTGCGAGTGTCTAGAAACAGCCAAGTCTCAAAAATATCGAATTCTAAATCAATACTACATATTATGATTTGGTACAACAAGCAACGCACAAGAAGCAATAACTATAACGCGGTAAAATTATCCGTTCCCACGACCAAAGATGACATGTTGGAAAACTCGAGCACTGCTTAGATTTTCCCACACTCTGCATATCTTGCTACCATATATCAAGTTGGCATAATGTAAAAAAGCATAGACAATGATTCAATTGTGTGCACACCGCTTTCTCACAGTATCACTAAGATATAATCGTTACCTTTAATTAAAGAGGGTAAATGACCACTGATCAAAAAGTTCAACACGGACTTGGTGTTAGGTAGGTACATACGACGTCTTCACAAGAGCGCGCACCGGTGAAGAAGGCGTGGCGAAGTCTTGGCTCAGCCCACCTTAGAGAACATTGCCTTACCCTGAAAAACTATTGAAGGTCGATATTATGACGTATTGTATTAAACTGCGATTTATATTACAGTCCAATTATATTTTTTATTATATACCTATCTATTATCTAATATTATATGTTGAAGATTCTAAAAGCGAGGTGATAACTAGGCGGTAGCATATATTTTATCTTAAAACTATGTTACGTTTATGGTGATATGATAATTTTATACGTATTTATTTATATATGGTTGTATTATTGGAAAATATTGGAAGGCTAATAATCTTTTAAATTTTAATTAAAAATTGTTTTTTTCAGAATTTTATATTTTACAGTGAGATAGTAATAGCAGGTATCTTATAAGTTTTAGTGGAATTGAAAAATGAAAACACAAATTATAAATGACTAACTATTTAGATAAATAAATAATTATATCAGTTATAACTAAAGATTACCTACCTACTATAAGATTTAAAAATAAAAAACGTTTTGTTTAGACTTCTCAGAAGTCTAGGCTTTGCCAGTGAATAAACAAGACCGGCTTTTCCAAAATTATGTATCATAATCAGAAAAACACAGCTTTTTAAAACCAGGATACAATTATGATGTAAGATGAAAAATACGATCCTAATAAAATAATTACATTCTCGATAGGGTCATCAATTGAGACGTCATAATCAAGAAACTAATGATGTCACGCAACGCTATAAACTTGAACGTATTTTTCATGGTATTTTCAAGCTATAGGTAATAGAAAACATGATAATATTTTACGATCATATTTTATTATTTTTATCATATTTAAAAGATGTTTTGATACGGCTTGTTGGTTTATAACTCTATGAATCATTCTTAAGAATAAACAATTGATAATAAAAACAGTTTGAAAGACTTACAAAAACTTCTAAGTGCAGAAGTTTCGAGATATGACAACAGTTATTGATTCAAAATTTACAACTGCGTGGGAAACTTTGAAGTCATTATTTTTGCGAGGTACCTTTTGTTCTAAAATTATATTTCTTAATTAAAGGCTTATAAAAAGAACAATTAACAACTTATGTATGAAATACAAGAGCTTTGTTTTAAGTGCACATTAGGTACCTACCGACACTTTTTTAAATTGAAGCTTCTTAAAGCTTAAAATCATATTAATTAGAAAATACGTAAAACAATAGCATTGTGAGTTTTTTTTGAGGAATTTCTTAACAATCAATTAGGTACTTATCAATGAATGAACCAGGATGTGGAAAGCCCATTTTCATTCATAATAATTAATTTCATATTACCAGACAGCCATCGCATGTTTAGCTGCGATTGTGTTGTCATCGCGGCGTCTGTGTCGTCAAGAGTCGTCATTGATTGCATGATGCCTGGTTTCCCACATGATCATTTAGATACATATGTCGCAGGGTTATTGTATCTGTGGTTTTACAATTTCATTATGGGTTAACTATTGAATCTACAGCGATCTTATTAGCTATAGGTAATGTTGCACAGGTCGATTTATGTGGATTACCTATTAACTGTTAATCCCCAGAAGAAACAGGTTGTGGTAAGTTTAGGCATTAGATTTTTTTTATGGAAATTCTTATTTAGAGATAATTCTTAGCGATGTTTTTAAGAGGAAAAAAAAACCTGCTGTAGGCGTAATAGACGTTACTTTTTTATCTAATAAATCTCAATAAGCCATTTAAATTGTCGATAGCAATCTTTTTATGTGGTGTTCAATGCTTTTCTTTTTTTAATTAGGGATGCGGAAAAAAATAAAATTGCAACGAGTGAGCAATCCTTATCCTTACAGAGCGCTCCTTCGCTTAAATACCTAACCGGTAACTGCAGCTCTTCATCACTATCACTACATAGTATAAAACAAAGTCGCTTTCCCTGTCCCTATGTCCCTTTGTACGCTTAAATCTTTGAAACTACGCAACGGATTTTGATGCGGTTTTTTTTAATAGATAAAGTGATTCAAGAGGAAGGTTTATATGTATAATAAGATCCATTAAGTAGTGGAGAAGTACTGTTATTTTTGAGGTTTCTAATGTGATGTCGTAAAAAATTACATTTATTCCGCTTACATTGCAAACGCAGGCTGAACCCTACGAGTTTTATCAAAAATAATGTACTAAGTATTATACACATTGAAAAGGTCTACAGAAAAGTCCGCGATGGTATATGTCTAACTCTTATGGATAACCCACAATAACTTTTTTTTGTCATTTACTTTTTACGACAAATAATGGCTAATTTTCGAAGCGATTTTAACCAATACAGCATTAATCCTTAACCAATTAAATACCATGGATACATTGTTCATTTAATATAGATCTATATGGCCCTTTACACCGTATGATTTAAGTGAATATTTTCGAAGATATTACAGATTTAAAAATTGCAGGACGTAGCGTTTGCGGCCGCCCGGCTATGTATTTTATACCCGTGCGATGCCGGAGGCCGGAGCGGGCCGCTATATTTTTATACCTATACAACGTTCACAATTTTTCTGTAGTGTATTTAGTATCAGCATTGCACCCGTGCGATTTGCGAAGCCGGGGCGGGTCGCTAGTCTGATATAGGTACAGCTTTTGCGTGTTTCATGAATGATAGTATCAATCTTATCCTATACCTATAACTAAGCAGTTACATCTTACCTATATGTGTATTATTATAAATTTATAAATATTAAAATTTTTGTGAGGATGAATAGATATAAGAATATATGTATATACATATGTCTATTACCTACTATATTTCATGCCAAAACTACTAAACAGATTTTGATGACACTTGGTAGTAATGGGAGTTCTTTATATACCGTTTACATATACATATGTACCTACAGCCGTTTCTCGTGAAAAATTTTAAGATCGAAATATCGACTTCAACGCCTTAGCCAAAAGGATACAAGAATTCCAGTAACTATATTTTTTACTTAATTAACAACTATGGCTTAACATAAATCGTCTTCTTGACCTCCTTCCTGACTCTTACACAAAATATCGTCGAAAATAAAGTAAAACCTCTATAATACATTTATAGCAGGCTTCGAACCCGCAAACTTTGACGCATTGGTCCGGATGATGAACCACTGCACCTACCACCAAATGAAATTCAATATTTGGTAAAGATATGCCCGTGTTACTTTCATAGTAGGTAAATGAAGGTAGCTACATAATATTATAACCGCTGTTTCCAAACCTAAATTTAAAAATTTCGGAAGTTGATAGGATGAGATGCTATGTAGATGATGATGGCAGCTGCTATTCGAACTTTATTTTGTTATGCGTAAATAACTATAATATAGACCGCCTCCTTGGTACAGTGGTTGACGCGTGAGCGTAGCACCGAGGGGTCCTGGGTTCGATTCCCGGTGGACACGAAGAAAAAAAATGTCTCGGTCTGGTAGGACACAGAAGGTTGATCACCTACTTGTCCCTAAAGAAAATCGATCAGTGAAACAGATGTATAATGCATTTGCCTAGTGGGGACTATAGGGGACATTGGACTTCACTTAAATAACTATAGATAATGTTAATTTTAGACTTCAGATGAAGATAAAGGTTCCAATATCTACTGGTTTTGCGAAAAAAACAAGGTCTCCTGATAAACTCTGCATCTAAGGCAATTTAAAAAATAGTTTTTAAACTTACAATGACAACTTTCGACGATATGTTGTAAGTAGGGATAATTGGTTAGAAACCTTCTATAGGAATTATATATATTAAACGATAATAATATATATAGAAGGAAAACGAACAAACCAATAGTTAAATTGCAATTACTATAAAAATATATTGAACCATGTACTCACTACTCACCTCGTAACAGCATCAAATTTTCATTCACATTTTAGATTACCTACTTAAATTGTTAATATAATGAGATCAGGAAGCCCTTTGGGATACATATTTTGTGTGTAGATTTTTCAAATTGAGTGTAGGTAGGTATGTTGATTGTTACTTCAGATATAATTTTTATTTATTTTGTACATTGCATGGAAAAGCAATTGGATCAAGTTACTTATATTGAAAACGTATCTACAGGTATCTAAATTTCTAATAAGAATTGCACCAAACTATTTCAACTACCTATGTCATCAATTTTTGATGAATTTTTATGGTAATAAGTCTGCATTGTAGTAAATAAAACCAATGAATTACCATTCACTTATACTTTTAACATAAATTTATGAACAACTAGCGGTCCGCCCCGGCTTCGCCCGTGGTACATGTTTACGTTTTCTCTACATAAGAACCATCCTCGTACTTCAAGGAATATAATAAAAAAAGAATTATCGAAATCGGTTCAGCCGTTCTCGAGTTATGCGCTTACCAACACATTTTGCGATTCATTTTTATATATATAATATATAAGATTTGATCATTAATAGTTCGAATTATCAAACCGTTGCATTTCTCTACTTGAACAATGATCACCACAACGTTGCTTTACCTTTTTAAATATCAATTAATAACTGCATCTTCTCACCATTAGCGCCGTTCGAGGAACATCATAAAATGTAAAACTGTTTATAATTCAAAATCTCAGACAATAGCGAGTCGCTATAAACTTGTGATAATTATCAGAGGTCAGAGCCAGCAGTGCAGAACGCTATGTGGGGAAGACGTTTTTATCATGTGAAGACGTTTCCAAGACGTTCCCACAGCACTGATTCCTTGATTAACTCTGATTCATAATCGACTAATTACACTTGACCCTACTTACATTAAATTAATATCATATTTAAGATAATACTTACCGTGGGAATATTCTAATCACGCTTATTTTGTTCAAAAATATATGTAGATACGTGTTTTTTTTAATATGTAGTTTAATTTTATTATAACACGCAAATAATAAAATATAAATGATGATGGTTATTAAGGATTTGCATGTAATAAAAAACGGAATTGTTTAAATTCAGATTTATTAAAATATTCATGTTTCAAAATGACAGTAATAATTCTGAATCATGACTCAAATACCAAAAGGTAAAGAAAGATCGATAAACCAATAAATCGACGGATTCAAATGCGCCAATTAAGACCAATTTCTCCATAGTCACAAATAAAAGGTAATCACATTATTTAAACGTCTTTTCCTACAAAAATATTTATATATTTTGTACTTCTTATAAAACTTTCCACTTGGAATGTTCAAAATCACGCTCTTATAATATAAATATCGTTATTAGCAAATTTTGTAAAAATTTTATCAGTACAATAAATATATCCGTCTAGATAATGTACTATGCACTACATCTAGCTTAATTAACTACATTGTTCATTAGTATCTCGGAAATATACATACATACAATGGATACTACGCGCCTAACAGATGTGTTCGTCTGTACAAGAACCAAAGATAATACAAATTTCTCATAGTAATAACGAAAAGAGACAAAGATCAGTTTGGAAATAATATACATAGTTTTTTTTAAATACCGTTCAACATATTGATGTTTGGGAAATCTAATCTATAAAAATGTAATGCAATGAGCGTTGACCATTCAAAAGTGAAACCAAATTATGTAGAGCGAAGCTCAACATTTGCGTTGCGTCAAATATAACTCGTTTAATCTTGTGTCAATTACCCCATAGACTAATACATAACAGTAAAAATTATTGACTTTAAAAATCTTACAAGAAACTTGTTTGGGACTCGCTCTAATATACTAAAAGTACTCGTAGTTTTAAATGTCATTGATAAGAAAATTATCACATTCAAACAGATAATTTTATGCTACTTTGGTTCTTAACTTTATATTACAAAAAATTTGAATAATCCGTGTGCGTATCTGAAAATTTGACAAATAGGAATGTATGGTCTTTTTTCAGTTGTTGAACATATAAATGGTACTGTAATAAAATTGACTTTTGTATACCAAGGCGGTAACAATTACATAATAATAGCGTTTGATCCTATTGATACCCTGATCGATTAAAACAATAATGATTACAAAAGTGTTCTTGGTACGAAATACGTATATAAAGTTCTAAATGAAATTGACAAATGTAATTAAATCTTAATATAATACATTGGTTCGATACTATAAGAAACTTATTTTAGAAGCGTTTTGGTGTTATAATCTCAAACCTAGTTATTAGGTTCACAACTACATCGTTTACATTACAATTTATAAAGCTTACCATTTTTTGTGGACATCAGTATTAAAATAATTATTTCTAACGTATAGTATTCATTCACCTTTATTATTTAATACTACTATTATTTATTTACAAAAATTGAAATTGATAAGATTCTTACATCTTTTAAAAGAAAGTATTGTTTCATGAATAAAATCAGTTAAAATATGAGGAAAAGTAAAAACCAAACATGCACTGTGTCTCTATTAAAAAAATACATTACACGTACAAATAATGTTCCAAATCTGTTCTTTGAGCCGCATATAAACGGACATGAACAACAAAACTAAGGCTGGTTGCAGAGCTTGACCGACCGTCAGTGCGTACCGTCGGTCCTGACGATACGCATCAACAATTGTATGACTATGACACTAATGCGCATGACAATACGCGTGCGTTTGGTCGGTCTAGCTATGAACGGTTTTATGAATTTCCATACATATGACAAGCGCGACTGACGTACGCACTGATGGTCGGTCTAGCTCTGCAACCAGCCTAAAGCATTTTCCCAGGCTGATAAAAACACAAGGCGATATAATTTTTGTAACAGTTCACTTATCTCGGTTTATTGCGAATACACCACTAGATAATATTAAAATTAAATTCGTTTAATTAATAGTGGTGTACATATAAATATCACAATTCAATTGTTTAAAACCATTCCCATGGTAAATAAATAAAAAATGTTGAGACTACGCAAGCGTTGACCGAAAACAATTATTACTTTAAATGCAAATCGAAATCTAAACGATCTCTTGATATTAAAGATAAACGAATTAAAAGCAAATATTTTAGATTAATAGTTTTGATACCACGTGAATGTCAAGATGTTCACATGTATCGAGCCGCTCACACGGACGTAGGAGCCGCTAATAATATTGTCACAGCTAATAGGAGATTTACTAGTGATATTTTCGAGGCAAGCCGCTATTTATAAATATAATCAGTGTTATTGAAATCGTATCCGAAAATATCTACAATGCGCATCAAATGATAAAACAAATTGAGCATCATTAATAAACATACATTCAAAAGAACCCTTAAAAATCCTTAAAAAAATCGGATACCCTAACGTAGATATTGACGAAGAATAAAAACTAGACTCACGATCACACTCAAAAATTGTCCGATGCAAAGATCTACCTATTCGTCTATTAGGCATAGTTTTGTAATGAACGTGTACCGCACACTTTGAACCTTACTACTCAGAAGTAAGGTGTTAATTTGAATGAACGTATACAACTCTGCTCGGACATTTTCGACTTTTCAATTGGCGATTGTGAATCTAGTTGTCACCATCAATGCGCGCAGATCACTCACCGGTCCGCTAGAACGTACGTATTCTTTGGAGGTCACAGAGGCGATCACTGCAGGTTGTCACTATCCAACCTGCAGTGTGTTGGCTATTGAAGACTGTTATCTGGTAGTCTGTGGCTGTTGTGAGCATCGTGATGCCATTGTTCTGGTCGCATGACGTCATCGACCGGAGGGCAAATGGGCCGAGGGCCAGGCTCAGGGGTGTACGTGAATGTTAGACCCGTTGCGTATATTATACCGTCGTTCCGCACTAGGGATACGGGCACCTGGAGAAAGGACATTTCTCATGTGATCCGTGGCAATTTTTGACATATTTGATCTAAACTATAATGTAACTACAAATTGTAACAGCTAACAGCACATATCATGAACCCAGAAAACTTTAGAAACGAGACTGAACTCGTGAAAAATAAAGTTACTATTTTCTCTACCAGACTTCTACATGATCGGTTTTCTTTTATATATTAGATCCTCTTGGATCCTTTAAAGTATCGGGAACGTAATATCTATAACATATAAACGAAAATAATATTGACCTATCCAATGAATGCCATGGAGGTATGATATTGAAAATTGCTCGGTATCAATTGAGTTTCACTCATGAAATTGTATATTGTCCCTATTCAATATTGTATCACTACCAAATACTTTAATTTCTTTATAATCCTACCTTAATAATAAAACTTAGGTACAGTAACTCACCTGGGTAGGCTGCCGAACCCACAGCCACTGTCCCCTAAACTGCGATATATCAGGCACCACGCAGAGCATGGACTCCGCACACCTATACATGGTCTCCGCTTCCACGTCCCCGAACCAGACTTGCAGAGATGGCGTAAAGTTGTCCCCAGCTAGCTCTAGCATCGCTACGTCGCCACCACCGTTCAGATTCAAAGAGTGGACTAGAGGCACGGGCGTTACTGGTGACCTATGACAGGAATGATTTACTACATGAATGATGTGCTATTTTTAATTTTTGGGAGACATGATTTAAGTAATGTTCGACGTCTATTATGGATTAATCTAAAATAATGCTGATATTTTATAAATACGAAAAGTTTCAAACTTAGTAAGCTTTAGGCGATTATCTACGGAAGTACCTATTGCTCCGATCATGAATATTTTTTCACCAGCATAAAACTGTTATTGAGAAGGAGGATTTTATGGAACTCAAACAATAATAATGTTTATCTTTGCTTTGTTGATTTGGTGCGGTTTTCGTTAATGTATTGTGGTAATGTTCATTTAAAATAACTTATTTATTTAACTAAATTCAATAAAAAGAAACTATTCACATGGAAGAAATGGAGAAGCCACGAAGTAGCTATTAAATGTCATATGACTGAAAGTTGCAAATTCTTATTAGGTTGGTAATAAACCACATAGTACAATTATTATTGATTTGTTTACAAATAAGTATTAAAAATAACGTATCACTAATGTGCCAGAGTTATAATGTCATATTTTGTAGAGCTATGCTTAAGCACTCAACAAGGTCTCTCATATTCTGAATTTCTATTTTAGTAATTATTTCCTTCTTATCTTCGTACTTATATTAATTTTATCTATCAATCTTTAAATACCTAGGATTATTATTTTTAACAATACACACATAATTTGTGTTTTATCTAGTACTCATTACTTCACATTAATCATTTAGGACAGAAACATTTTCTTTGTGTCGGCTAACGATCTAACTGTTATTGAGAACCTTTAAACCTCCAATTTACTATGATGGCGTAATGATTGACACGACTTCTCGAGGCTCAAATAGCATGTCATTAAGTGGTTACTGGTCATATAGTATTTAGCCCTTTCTTATGAGAATTTCCGTTTAGTTTACTAGTATGATATTTTATAGTATTTTGTATACGTGTTTATTGTAATTCCTCAAACTTCATAGGACCAAAAAGTAGCGCACGCGCAACTTTCGAAGGGGTAATTTTTGTGATTTAATAAAAGGGTAAAAATATTTTTTCCGTGGCTTTGTCCTCGGATGAAACCGCGGTCTATAGGTGTTTTATTGCAAAGCTGAATTTAGTATACCTACACCTACACCTATTCATATTTTTATTTTTTAGCTATTAAAGCAGTGGAATTAATAAATATTTTTCTTGTTCGAATTAGTTATGTTCTTTGCCGTTTTATTATCTGATAGGTATTATCTTAATAATCTACTATATAAAAATAAGTCGGGTTTTCCTTCCTGACGCTATACTCCAGAACGCACGAACCGATTTCCACGGTTTTGCATTCGTTGGAAAGCTGGTATCGGGCTCCGTGAGGTTTACGTATAGGAAAGAAAATTCGGGAAAAATTTCAACAGAAAAAGAAAGCGGGAAAAAATAAAATGTTACATAAAACGAAGCCATCTGGTGGCGAAACGGAGTTCGCCGGGTTTGCTAGTAATTTATAATATAGCAATTCAACCTATAACTAAACTACGGTGTCAATGACTACGAGTTTCATAGCGGACAATAGCCAAATATGAACCACATTGAATGAGTTCAAATTTAGGGGCGATATATTGACGTGCGAGTAAGAAATGTTTAACTTTTGATAGCAAGTCATCGCAATTGAGTAGCGATCTCCCCTCCCCCTGACTGCTATTAGGTATCATTACGACTATTTACCCACGCGCAGGGTTGGTTATGATGCTGTATGGACTTATATGTATTGACGTGAATACCTTTGTTATGGAGTTATCATTTTAGATCTATGTACCTGGATCTACTTGCAAATTTCTTTGTTAGTAGTTTTAGCTTATAGGTAAATAGTTATATAGCAATCCTTTGTTTTAGTTAAATATGTCTTTAAACATGTTATTTATGTAAATTTAAATTAATATAATGGAAATTTTAAGAGGAATGTATGTACCTAAGGGATTTTGCTTTGAACAATCTGCACTTATCATATTAAAAAAAAATTATATCAAAAACATAAAATAACAATATCTTTAAGTATGTAATATTTTACAATTTCCATTACAATTTAATTTTTAGTCATAATGTACTTACTTAATTTTTCATCTATTATTGTGCATACCCATATTATACAATAAAAGCTTGTTGTTAAGATGTCTGAGTGATCATGCAAGACAGATGATTCTAATAAGATTATATTTGAATTAATAAGCTAACAAGGCTAGAAAGATGAAGTTGATAATTTATTTCATAGAAATGTACAAACTAGGAAGTTTAACATAGTTTAGCAAACTTATCCACATTTATGAGTACCCTTACACACATTATTGATATGTTATAGATATGTACAAGGTAGGAAGTTTAGCTTAGACACATAAAACTGAAAGAATAGAATAAGTTCGATCGCTCTGGGGGGTCACGAGTGGCTGAATTGGTCAGGCATCCACCCCGGTTTAGCGCGAAAGGATGCGGGTTCGAGTCCCACCTCGTGATCGAATTTTTTCTATTCTTCATAAATTTATAAGTTTAGCTTAGTTCAGCAAACTTATCCATATAAGCGTATATGACCACATTATTGGTACAATTTGATTCTATATTAATTGGTAAAAATTAGACACTGACCTCACTGGCCCCATTCCTTCATAGAACTGATATTCAGCCTTATCCGTAGATATAATAGTCCAACAAGCTCCATCATTGATCATTTCTTTATTAGGTTCCTTCGGGCAAGGAGTGGCTTGGAACTGAATGATCCTCTCCTGCGATAGGCAGAGGTACATCCGTTCTGTGTCCTTCATGTAAAATGCGCATTTGTGCAGCTGTGATACAGGGTCGTCAGCTTCTAATAGTGCCATTTGTTTATCCACCTAGAAAATTATTGTTTTAGAAATAGATAAAAGTTTTTGTTTAATAAGAATGTGAGTATAGAAAGAAATGAGAGAAGAGAATGTATATTAATACATTTATAATTTAAAATTTATGATACTTAAATGGAATATTAACAATATTGCTATTATTGCTACTAACATAATTTGTAGAAGAAAAATTAATTACAAATATTGTAAAACCAATCAAAATCAATTATTTAAGAAATAGCTTAGTAATAACAGATTTTTGTAATCGTTTAAAAGAAAGATGAATAACTAGTCTTGATTAGAGGTAGAATGACCTGATTTACCTTTCTTATAATTAACCGTGGTAATGCCATGCCAGTCACTGAGCAAACAAGTTTCACTGTAGACCCATAGTGGACATAACCATCTCTCACTGCAAATTCCTCAGACTCACTCTCATTGTCATCCAAGAGGTGAATAGTAAAAGCACCCCACTGAGTTGATGAAGCATGGAAATTCCCATTCTCCACATGAAGATACCTCGTAGAAACAGTCTGTGATCTTAATCTATTAAATAATGCAACTTTCGTTCCACTTGCTATACATAAATCAGCATTCTTTAATGACTGTTTCTTCTTAGAAGGCTTAGATATTACTTTTATTCTCTTACTATTAAAAATACCAATGTCATGGCCGTTGCCGTAAAACATCTTAACTGATAACATAAAATGTTTTCTCTTATCTGAGTCTGATATGTACAATGTTTTGGCAGCACAATATTGTTTGCCATTATTAAGATCTAGTTGTTGCATATCCTGGTCCGAATTGCCTATACCAATGAATGCACACAATTGTGAGGCTTGTTCGGTCTCACCCTCACGCAGCATTCTTTCACGTCTCAGTCTCCAACCATCTCCAAAGAGATAGATACATGGGGGCGGGCAGAAAAACCTCTTCTCGTTGCCATAGGATTTTTGTGCTACCTTAGCGTGTAAGATGACCACCACCATGTCGGAGCGATCCCTGAGGTACCGCTCCATGGCCTCCCTCGTGAGACGTCTCTCCTCGGGGCGGTAGGCGCCGGCGCCGGGGCCTGCGGCGGCGGCATAGCGCGGGTACAGCGCGCCGTGCTGCGGTGGCGGCGACGGTGGGCCCCCGCCCATGCCACCCGCGCCCGCGCCGTACTGGTGTGGCATACTAGCCACGGCTCACTCTCACCTCAATTTACACTTCATTACGTTCTGGACCCAAAAAGACGACCGCAAACTACGACCTACTATCTCTGCGAAAACACTGATCTGAAGCTAAAGCTCATAGCGTAAACATAATCCTGACAGACCGGTAGCGTCTCTTCAAATGCAATTTTTCAACCTTTGTTAAATTCTACAACAACGATACCACTTTCTATTATGTTGGGGGAGTCTTAATGATCACACGATCGATACACTTTTTGCTATTCACAACACTATAAATAAATAATTACGATGGGAACTATAACACACACTTCTTTCAAAAACACCTGTTCCTATGAAACATTTTCAGAATAACTTTGTATAGAACTAGTTGTTGTAATTAATTTTCTTAACATCTGTGAATATTATTAAAATGTAAACTCGTTAGATAATAACAACAAAATTTAGAAAATGTTTGCAAAACGTTCTGTTTATTCAAGTATAAATACGACAACGCTGGTAACGCGAACTGTCAAGCGATAGCATAGACACGGAGGGATGTGCTGCAAACAGCAAACGTGTTGTCAATTGCACGCGCGCGAGTAAAGTTGAATGATACGAGATTCGTCGGCTTTGGCGTGCCGACTGACAGACAGGCGGTCATAGGATGTGGGGTTACGCATGGGGCGTGAGAAAATAAAGTGTGGGAAAGAGTGGGCGTCGCGGCATAGTAAAACATTTGATATTGTATGTAGTGAACCGAACACTTAAGCGTCTTATTCACGGTCAATCCCCGACGTACGTCGGCTCAAGGCCGCGGTGCTGGATGTATCCTACTGACGATCGTGCGCGCATCAAGCATGGCTAGGGTTGCCAACTTTTATTTGAAGAAATAGAGTATATCTGATTTTAAAGGAGGTAAATAAAGAGTAAATAAATATTTTTAAAAATGTATTTTTTTATACTTTTAGCAGTACATACCTAAAAATTTTTCATTATTTTTAAATGAATTATATGAATCCAAACATTCCAAATCTAAATTTATATATTTCAAGAGCTCATTTTTAATTAATTTTTAGTGAAGCTCGGTTTCTCTCTTCCCGCCACTTCACATTCATGACCGAAAAGACTCTTTCAGTAAATGCTAAAGTGGCGGGAACAGAGAGTATATAGCTAATCATTTTTTTTTAAACAAACAAATTCGTCAAGATATTTTTTTTAAATAAATTGCCATTTTTCTGCAGTGGACTTTTGCATAAATTCTGTGTTATTCAACAATTCGCCTTGTAGTTCTTTTAAAATAATAACTTCTGAATATAAACTGTCCAAGGTTGATCCAAAAGTAATGATAATTGGGATTTCCTGTGTACATAAAAATCAAAAATAACCGTTTCTTGCTTGCTCATGTACTCGCTAAGTTATCACAAAAAAATCATATCAATAGGCCACGTTTCCAAGTATTTACATTAATTTCTGTTGGCAACACTAATCTGCTGTACGTCCGCGCTATTCACTGTCCATCTGCACGACGTTCGCGGTGGTGGGGGTGCTTGCTGGATGAAAAGTTGGTCGTGCACATCCAGCAAGATAATAATAATAATTATTGACGTACGTCAACGCTATTCACTGTCGTTTTGCGTCGTGCATCGTGTATGACCTTGGCGGGACGTACGTCAAGATGGACCGTAAATAAGACGCTTTACGAATGCTCCAGTAGCAAGCAACATCATTTCGTATTGTTGTTGTGTGCGTTATAAATACATTGAGTTCACGAAGCGAAAAGGTTGCGGTGTGTGAGGAAGAGATCGACGATTGACCGGAGATCTCGTGGGAAACGACCTTTGTTATGTACACTAATATACATTAGTTTAAAACAAAAAATCTTTTTCAATAATCACACGCAATGGGAGTTACTGGGCTGTGGCGACTTATAGAACCTACAGGCAAACCTGTACCTGTTGAAACACTAGAAAATAAAGTTCTAGCCGTCGGTATGCAAAATATCCAAAATATTAGTCATCAGACTCAATATTATTATACATTTAGTTTGATAAATTTCATGATTTTATTTTCTTTTACTAATCAACAGATATTTCAATATGGTTACATCAGATGGTGAAAGGATATCAAGATGCAAAGGGAGCTCCACTTCCAAATGCACATCTTATGGGATTGTTTCAGCGCTTATGTAAATTATTATATTTTAGAATAAAACCTATATTAGTTTTTGATGGTGGGATCCCAAATTTAAAACGACAAACAATTGTAAGTTCTATTTAAGGGTTATTTAGTTTAGCTTGTTACATTTCAAGATAATTATTACAAAATAATAATTTTAGGCCAAAAGACAAGTTAACAAGTCAAAGTACAACTCGGAATCAGAACGTTTAAAACGAGAACTAGCCCTCCTGATAGGTAAAAAAACTGCAATAGGAGCATTATTGGGCAAACAAATATCACCAAAGAAAAGTAATGCACCACAAAATGATGATGATTTATTCAAATTGCCAGCAATGCCTCAAAGAGATGAGGAAACTGATACCGAGTATGTGTTTTGTTAATCGACTTATATCGTAGATTTAGAACTTTGCACAATTTATATGCTTTGCCTGCATTTATAATTTCAACTCAATGATAATAATTATTAACAGATCCGATGAAGATGAAAGTTCAAGTGCATCTACGGTTGATTTACACACAGTTGATCTTGAATCAGAGAACTTTAAAAATATGCCAGTAAAAGAGAAATATGATCTTTTGATAGAATTGAAGGAAACTAGAAAGATGAATTCCTGGGGTAAATTACACACATTACCAAAGAAAAGTGATAATTTTTCAGATTTTCAAGTGAGTTCTTTTTTATGGTTTTAGCTTTTATATGAGATACAGTGAACATTATAGAACTATTATATTAGCTATATTATAATATTTTCTCTCTGTCCCTTTTAGATGCAAAGGTTATTAAAGAGAAGAAAGGTTCAAGAGTGTATTGAAGAAACTGAAAAAGAAATGGGTGATGTTGGAATGTCTTTCAATGATTTAGAAGCACTACTTAATGAAGAAGGTATTGATACTAAAATTGAGGAACTGCCGACCCGTCGTATTGCATCCGATAAAACAACACGTTTTTTGCTAATAAATAATGTCAAACAAACTTTAGCTGAAGCAAAGAAATTAAAAGAGCAAGAAGCACTTAAGGATTTGCAAAATACTGATACAACATCCAATGAGAATAATAGTACCCTAGAAAATGAAAAAAATGATGAGTTGGAAGATGACTTGCAGAAAGCCATTAAAATGTCTTTAGAATGTGTGGATGAACCTGGCACTTCGACAAGTGCTTCCACTTCTAAGGCTGATGAATCATGGACATCATTTTTAACGGACTCAGAACATTCTGATGGATCAGATGATGATGAATTCGCGCCACCAGGTGTCTCAACTGCTAAAGCGTATATTATGCAATACAGCGATTTTACACATAAGGCAATTGATGAAATTGTATCAACAAAGAGTAAAAAGAAGGATAAAACAAGTGAGAAAAATGTGGACGACATTATACACGAATTGAATCAAGAAAACTCAATAATTGAACACAAAGTAGATTTAACAAATGAGGAAGATTTTGGCAATAATATTTCAAGCCAATCTAATGTGGCAAACAATGATTCTCCAATTATTATAAACACGAAAAAATCTGAATCTGATAAAAATATTTCCAATAATGAAATAAATACATTAGTTGTTTGTGTTGAAACAACTAATGATGAAATAATTAATTTAGATACAACAACAGAAGAATTTCCAAGTATAAATGACAGCATAAATGTTGATTCCAAACTGTCCTCGTCAAGTGATGATGAATTTGAAGAGGTGTCTGAAACTGAAACTAAGCCTCCTAAACCTGTTGTTCAACTAACATTAAACATGAATGAACAAATAGAAGATGATATTTTTGCTGATGTTTTTGAAGATGATAAAGGTCAATTAAAAAATATAGAAGACATTGTAAAAACCCAATCTATAGATGAAAAAGTGAACAAAAAGGAAATAGCAGCAATACCACATAAGGAATTGCTAACAGAGGATACAAAGGATAACATTAACAAAAATAAGGAAACCCTTGATGATAAAAATGATTTTGTACAAGATCCTGGGGAGATTGTGCATAATAATATACAAGTACAGGATAGTGCAGTAAAGGAATGTATTGAAAATAAAGAACATAAGGAATTAATTGAAGATAATATTAAAATTAATGCAACTACTAGTTCCTCATCAAAATCTGAAAACCTTCCAATAGAACCTAAACTGAATGTTGAACCCTCAAAAGAAAAACCAAAAACTTCAAAAGAAAAACCAATAAGAGAGCCTATATCGAAAGAACAATTGCAAACTATGGAGACAGAAGTAGATAAAGAAGAAGAAATGTTATTGCAAGAAAAAGGACGACTCGATCGAATCGGAAGGAATATATCGGAACAAATGACGCAAGAAGCGCAGGAACTACTTCAGATTTTTGGTATACCTTATGTTGTTGCGCCCATGGAGGCAGAAGCACAGTGTGCATTTCTAGAGGCAGCAAAACTTACTGACGGTACCATAACTGATGATAGTGACATATGGTTATTCGGAGGAAAAACAGTATACAAAAACTTCTTTAATCAAAAGAAACATGTTCTTCAATTTTTAAGTGAAAAAATAGAGAAGTCTTTTAGTAAGTCTTATATTTGTTGTTTTTTTACTTGCGAAATGTTTAATCTGAGTCTATATTAGTGAAACTATATTTTCAGATCTTACTAGGGAACAGCTGATACTATTTGCGCTTTTAGTCGGCAGTGATTATACCACAGGAGTGACGGGTGTAGGTCCTGTAACAGCTATCGAAATTCTTGCGTCATTTCCATTTAACAAGAAAAAAGTTATAAACGAAACTATAAAGGAAGCTCGTTACCAAGAATTAGTGACTGGGCTCCAAGAATTCAAGCAATGGGTGAGAGCTGGAAGACGCACTGATAATATAAACCTTAAGAATAAATTAAAGAATGTTACTCTCAATGATGACTTTCCTAGTGTGAGGGTAAGTAATTCATTTTATTTAATCAAATGTGTGAAAAAGAACATAAATATAATAAATAAATATTTCAGGACATGTTTAACACATGGCACAATCTGGATCCCATACTAAGCATTCCATAACACAAGCAAAATTCTTGTGTTATGGAAACCAAACGGCTGATAAACATACATTTATAATTTTCAATAAAAAATAACACCCAGAAACAGAGCAAACATCGATGTTCATCACACAATTATTTACCGTGGGTGGGAACCGAATCCACGACCTCTGGCTTAGAATGCAGGGTTGCTGCTAACTAAGCCAACCTGTCAATCATGTTTATAAAGTATTTTATTTATAGGTTGTTCAAGCATATCTTGAACCCAATGTGGAGAAAAGCGATGAGAAGTTTACCTGGGGCGAAATAGATATAACTATATTACGAGATTACACAAAAAAGAAATTTGGGTGGTCACAAAACAAACTTGATGAAATCATTAACCCAGTTTTAAAAAGATTACTTGAGAGAAAGACACAAAAAACTGTTCACGATTATTTTAAACGCAAAACAGAATTTGATTGTATAGATGCACAAGTGAGCAAAAGAGTAAAGGCTGCTATTCAAAAACTAGATCCAAATTCAGATACACTAAATGAAGAAATGCTACCACCCCCAGAGTCTAACAAACAACCCAACAAAAATAAGGGCAAAAGAAAGCTGGTTAAAAACGATGAAATAAAGAATATAAGCAAAGTTGTGAAAGTGGCAACTGTTGTCGAGAATAAGACTGATTTTAATATTATTATTCCAAAGACTGATAAGTGCCAGGAAATCATCCCTCAGCGCGAAAAAGTAAAACAGTGTATGCTAGAAAACAAACTGAAAGCTATTGAAGTTTTTAGAAAAACTAAAATTGATAGAAAACGGAAATTTACCAAAAAGAAGTCTATGTTACCTAAGGATCAAGCTGAGCTTTCCGAAAGTAGCGACAGTGATTAGGCAGCTACACAGACAATAATTCAGAAAATAATTAGAATGCATGTTTTTTCGTCACTATTTATACTAATTACTAGTACTTACTATACTAATACTTGTATTACAAGCAATAATAAAACGCAATTTTAAAATAGTCAATTTATTGTTTACATATTCTTCAATTATATGAAGCATTTCCAACTATTATCTTAATTATACACACAGTAATGTAAATTAAAGATATAAATAAAAAAATCAATGCTATAAATAGTTAATGATTAATGTAATAAATAGCTTGGCGAATTTCCTATAGCCAATCGAACATCAAGATTTTAATACTAAAAAGTTAAATCTTTACACGTATTTTATATGTATTGCGTTTCTACATACATATATTAATTCTACTCAGAATTTACACGGTCAATCAGAACTTTCTAGTCATAAATCATAGGAACATTGATATTTACCTCAATCAATGCAAGTGCCCTTTTGCTTACATGAAAAAAAACATCTATAGGTGCACGATTTCTTTATACTACATGTTGATCCTCCAAACAATTTGGAGCTTTTTGACGTGACAACGTCTTATAATTCGATAATGCCGGCTGCACGCACGAAATAACATGACTCATGCGGCGTTACCTCGCTCTGACTCATCTGAGGCGTTCCATGTAAGACTTGAAGTGCAAGCGAGAGCGCGGAACGAGCGACAAAGAAGCACAATCGGACGTTGTCACGTTCAACTGTCGTCAGTAAACCGACTTTACAGACAACCAATTTTTTGCCTACAAGACGTGTGATTAGACTAATGCCAGAGGTAACGTTTCAAGATATTCGCCGTGCTATTTTTAAAATATAATTGATAATTATCTAATATGAGACCTGACTAATAATTATGTTTGTTACCTTAGACTTAACGATGGGGTATTAACAGGCCCTCCACCCCGAATTTTTTTTAATATGTTTTGGATCTCAGTAATTTAACGAAGAAAGAAAAATCGAAGATAACAAACATATTAATAATTATTTAATTATATTATAAACCAATTATAACAAGAATAAGTAATGTACTATATTAATTAATGAACTAAATGCATTAAACTTGTCAGGTCGTTAATTATTAATGTATCCTATATAATTATAATAAAAATAAAAAATCATGATAAAATCAAATACCGATTTACGCTAAATCTTGAAATTTCGAATCGATGTTTCCCAATTAAGTACTACCTATAAACTAGTAGAACTTTATAAATAAAATATGTAATTGTGCAAATTAAAATAATTCTCAATTTTAACGAATGCATTGTTTTCTACCCATTCACTTTATTTACAATGGCGATCTTAAGTATATTAAAATGTAC